>NW_026906990.1:0-17500 GCF_033978795.1 Nerophis ophidion | reverse complement strand
GTGTGTGTGTGTGTGTGTGTGTGTGTGTGTGTGTGTGTGTGTGTGTGTGTGTGTGTGTGTAAAAGCCGCATATATTATACGACCAGTTGCTGAAAACAACAAAGGCAGCAAAGGCATGCCCCCAATATTCTTGTCCGGGTGGAAATCGAGAGAAATTTGGGAGAATGGTTGTCCCGGGAGATTTTCGGGAGGGGCACTGAAATTCGGGAGTCTCCCGGGAAAATCGGGAGGGTTGGCAAGTATGCCATGTACCTGTTTAAATATTTCAAAAATGTAAAATATATTCACCATTACAACACCAAAGGCAGTTGTAAAAATCACATTCAACCCAGATCTCACTCCAAAAAAGGTTCTGATTTGTGTGCCTTCTATATCACCAAAATGTGGAACACCCTATCAAAAAGAAAATACATTACAGGTTGCGGCTACTCGTAACTGGGAATACAAAGCCTTTTACCTACTTCAACTATATTTTACTGCAGTATATTTGTATTTGAAATGCTACTTTCTACATTGTAATGTGTGAATTAAAATATATTTCAACTGAATGTTGTCTGTCTATCTGTGTTGGCCTTGCGATGAGGTGGCGACTTGTCCAGGGTGTACCTCGCCTTCCGCCCGATTGTAGCTGAGATAGGCGCCAGCTCCCCCCGTGACCCCGAAAGGGAATAAGCGGTAGAAAATGGATGGATGGATGAAAGCATCTCAGGCTTTCTTGCAGCAGTGAATGTGTACCGTGATGAAAGTGTACCCTTTCCTCTGCAAACTTCTCATAACTCCTTCAATCAATCAATCACACATTGTTACAAACTGAGAGGAACATCAACCTCAAACTGTCTCCTTTTCATGAAGAATCTAAGTCAAAGCATTGCATCATCCCCACAAGACAAAGCATCTTCTGTTGAAAAAGAGTGTTAATTATGAAATATAAAGTTGGTAAAGATGTGAGAGTAAGAAGTCAACAAACCTGTTCTGTGTAACACAACTTGATGTTTCTTGAAAACAGCGTCCAGTAGTTGATGTTGTCGCTCCTCATACTTTGCTATGGTTCTTTGGCACATTTTCACACAATCACACCACTTTACTCTCAAACTTGATCTCTACTTAGCGATGTGTTGATAACTTCTGTGTCTTCTGTTAGCAGCTCACAAGCTAAGCTAACTAGCACAAGAGGCGATAAAGTGCGCTCAGACTAATGTATCCGGATACAAACAATGACTAAGAATGTTTCATCTACTACACCACATATATGCGTACATGTATGCACTAAATACAAATAGAGAAACAATAATGGCCAGTGGCCACGTTTAGGCCTTCTCCGTCAAACGCCATCTTGCTTTTTACTCCTTCGTCTTCTTTGGATTTCCAGCAGACTAGTAGAGCATCTTAAGCCTCCACTGTTTCTTAACGGGACTTCTTCGTCCTGTCCTGTGGTCCATACTACATTCTACAGTACAGGAGGTTGTCCTATCAACTTTTCAATGGACCACTTCCAACTTGGCTTCGTCGCTCGTCTTCTTTGTTTGTTGAATGGCGGTTAGGATACATGGAGGGCACTAGGACCGCTCTTTGTGGCCGCAGGAAGAGCAGCAGAAAGTTTCTCTGAAGAAAAAAATAGGTGAGTGAATAAGCTTTTTATTTTATTTTTATTGTATATATATATATATATATATATATATATATATATATATATATATAAATATATATATATATATATATATATATATATATATATATATATATATATATATATATATATATATATATATATATATATATATATATATATATATATATATATATATGTAACGGTGTAGAAAACAGAATATCCTTATGCTTGATTAAATTATGAATGAAGTGTTGCAACAGCGCCTGTTGCTGGCGAGAAGTGGTATGTAGGTCACCTGTGGGAAGTGGTATGTAGGTCACCTGTGGGAAGTGGTATGTAGGTCACCTGTGGGAAGTGCTCAGAACTGTGATGCCTCCAAACTGGTGAGACACGTTTTTGTATTGTCCGGGATTGATTACTATTTAGTGAATATTGACTGTTTATATTTTGATTAGTACTTTGTAACAGACACATAAAAAGTTTCGCTAATTGGTATTGACCAAAACTGTATCCTAGAGTGATATTTTAAAGACAATAACACACTTTTACTGTGTAAACTAATTGGTGATTATTGATGTGTTATTTAGAGAATCCCGTGACCCAAGTGGACTCACAGTCTCACAAGTATCACTGTTTTACAGGTAATATTATATTTCATGCCACTGTGTTTGTTTGGCTGTTCACATATTTGTCCTCACCTATTGTTATGATGCTAATGCTAGCATGGTTGGCCGCAGCCTGGTTTATCAACCGCATGGTTTGAAGCAGCCATTTTGGATGCGAGGTGTGTTTAGGGACATCCTGTAAAATGTAGTTTCTGTAAATTTACTGTGTATTTTGCATATAAAAAAAAAGGATTATTGTTCATTTGAGCACACCATTGTCAGTACATGTGAAACCATTGAAGAAATTAATATGATAATTAGTATAAAGATTTGGTCTAAACACTATACGATCACACCCAAATGTAACATGTTGTTTGTACAATGAAACTATGGTTTGTTATGTCAAACATCAGAACTGGGACGGCGTGGCGCAGTGGGAGAGTGGCCGTGCGCAACCCGAGGGTCCCGGGTTCAAATCCCACCTTGTACCAACCTCGTCACGTCCGTTGTGTCCTGAGCAAGACACTTCACCCTTGCTCCTGATGGGTTCTGGTTGGCGCCTTGCATGGCAGCTCCCTCCATCAGTGTGTGAATGTGTGTGTGAATGGGTAAATGTGGAAGTAGTGTCAAAGCGCTTTGAGTACCTTCAAGGTAGAAAAGCGCTATACAAGTACAACCCATTTATCATTTATCATTGAACTGTGATGCCTCCAAACTGAGAATCCCGTGACCCAAGTGGACTCACAGTCTCACAATTTGCACTGTTTTACAGGACACTGTTATTAAAGAAATTCATAATCCACCTGGTGCCAGTGATATGTTGAAGGGACAGCAGTGTGGAGCTGCATTTTGCCACATCCAGTTGTGGACCGTCACATATATATATGTATATATTTTTTTATTATTATTTTTTTCCCTACAGGCTGTGCTTCTAACATAGTCTTAATACGTTTTTCCTATTGTTCTTCTTTTCTTTATGATCAATCAGAAGTGTCACCAGGACGTCCCCTGGCCCTAACACTCCATGAAGGACATTTACGGCCATTGACTTTTGTCTTATATGGACATTCACATGGACATTGTTAACATCCATATTATCAACCTTTCTGTTTGGTCCTTGTGTGCCAGCTGTTTAATGGCAAATGTTTTTGAAGAAACTGCAAATGTTCAATTTTGCACATTTTACATTGATCAGGATTCATTTTATTTAAGTATGACGTTTAGCAAGCGCTCTTTTTCACACTGCTGTGGCGGTGTGTGCGGACCTCTCTTTCTTTCTTGTTCTTGTAAGTGTTCAGTTTTGATCCAGCACCCATCCCAATTATTTAAAAAAAAAAATTCACCCTATGTTTTGCACATTTTGGAAAAATAATTGTATGGTTGAAGAATACAATTTTCTTGTGATTATGGTATGGATAGGACTTACAGTAAGTGCAACAGTGGTCTAGTGGAGGTGTTAAGTTGATTGTTCTAAGCAGTTTGGCATTTTTAAGCATTTTTGAAGCATTTTTTCAGGCCCGGACTGAAATAGGGGTAACCCAAATTTTATAAGGGACACCAAAAATGTTCCGACTGCCTGCAAGATGTCCCTAATTTCAAAGTCTGGGTGTTGGCAACCCTAATGGTTTGAAAAAGGCATTTTTTCGCTGATGCACTTAATGAAGTACGGCGTGCGAATAGATGAAAATATTTAAAAAACAATTATAAAGGTCTCCGTTCAAAATATTCTAAATACAGCATGCAATGTTTTTCAGAACTTTTTCTAAACTTTCTGGGCTTTTGGTGGAAGGACACAATATTACAGATTTGAAACTCTGAAATTAGACAATTATTTACTATTTCCTATTTGCTGTATTTTCTCTGGAACAAAACAAACAAAAAAAATACTCATAACCAAAGGCAAAGGAGTTAATGAAAAAAAAATAAAATACAAAAAAAAAAACCAGAATTGACCACTTAAAAAAACGTTTAAGATGTTTTTCAATTGAAGACAACACTTGTTCTTTCTGCTGAAGAGAAATAAAATAAACCGTTTATTTTAAGAATGTTTGCAAAGTAAATCTCTGTGGGAGGATGTACGATATTGGCTTTTGCTTGACACTCCAAACTTGTTTTCTGAAATTGATAATGTTTTGGGGATCTTAAAAAAAACAACAACATATGTTTAAAACACAATAATTGAAAATTGTGTTTCATCCACAAATGTAAAAACTTTGTAAAAACAAAACCATCCCTCCATAAACAATTCAGACATTTCATTTAATATTTATATTGCATAAAGGTCTGGGGACATACATGTAAAACAATCACAACACAATCATCATATAATAAAAGAAATTAATAAAAATAATTAATAAAATGGATTATAGAGACCCAACAAATGATTCATAAAATCACACATTTTAAAATTGTATAAAAGACAACTGTTCAAATGATGTATAAAGTAAATAATAATATGCTTCCTGAAGTGGTCCAGAAGATGTTTCAGATGTGAACCTGTTGGGATGTCGCATGGCTGCAGTTGTGTGTCCCCGAGTATGCAAGAATCCAGGAGAGTTGCGTGGAGGTAAGATGAATTTAATACACAAAAGAAAATAACAAAAGCAAACATAAAGCAGTCGTGCAGATAAACGTTCTCAACATAATATTATCATCGAGCACTGAGGAGTGCTCGAGTGAAACATAAATAGACACTAGTGTGATTGACAGCAGGTGTGAACCGCTGCCAATCAACGAAAAGAGAAAAATAGTGCTCCGTGAATAAAAACAGGAAATACAACAAAATAAGAGCACTGAACCGGAAGTAAATACAAAAACACAAAAAACTAACAGAAATGAAGTGACACATCGTTACAGGACCTCCCCCTCAAGGAACAGATACCAGATGTTCCCTGGGAAAGAAAAAAAAATGGAAAAAAGTCCAAAATGTAAGGGAGGGTGGAGGGAGGATTTGGTGGAGGGTTGCCAAACCTCGTGTCCCCGCAGCCAGCGAGGGAAAGTCAGGTGGCGGCGCCGCGTAGAGCGCCGCTGGAACTGGCGAGGCGGGCGGCCAGGGAACGGCCAAATCACTGGCCGAAAAAGAGGAGAGTGCGCAGGGCACGGCCACATCCACGGCCGACGTAGAAGCGGGCGCGCTGAAGCAGGCCGGGAAGCAGAAGACGTAACCGGCGGCGTGGAAACCGCAGGCGTCATCAACGGCGTGGAAGTGGCAGATGTCATCGGCGGCGTGAAAGCGGCAGACGTCATCGGCGGCGTGAAAGCGGCAGACGTCATCGGCGGCGTGAAAGCGGCAGACGTCATCGGCGGCGTGAAAGCGGCAGACGTCATCGGCGGCGTGAAAGCGGCAGACGTCATCGGCGGCGTGAAAGCGGCAGACGTCATCGGCGGCGTGAAAGCGGCAGACGTCATCGGCGGCGTGAAAGCGGCAGACGTCATCGGCGGCGTGAAAGCGGCAGACGTCATCGGCGGCGTGAAAGCGGCAGACGTCATCGGCGGCGTGAAAGCGGCAGACGTCATCGGCGGCGTGAAAGCGGCAGACGTCATCGGCGGCGTTGAAGCGGCAGGCGTCATCGGCGGCGTGAAAGCGGCAGATGACGCCGGGCGAGGAGCAGCAAATGCTGGCCGAGGAATAGCGGATGCCGGCGGTGACGAAGCCCGGCGTGGTGCTGCTCTTGGCGGCGTTGGGGCTCGGCGTGGAGCCGGCATTGGGGCTCGGCGTGGAGCCGGCGTTGGGGCTCGGCGTGGAGCCGGCGTTGGGGCTCGGCGTGGAGCCGGCGTTGGGGCTCGGCGTGGAGCCGGCGTAGGGGCTCGGCGTGGAGCCGGCGTAGGGGCTAGGCGTGGAGCCGGCGTAGGGGCTAGGCGTGGAGCCGGCGTAGGGGCTAGGCGTGGAGCCGGCGTTGGGGCTGTGCGAAAGCCCGCCAGGCACGTAGATGTCTCCGTGGAAGGAGACGCTTGCGAAGATGACAGCAGTGTGTGCCTGGCTGCACCGCAGTGTATTGTGGGCCCCCCTCCACTAGGCGGCTGCCAGAAACCGTCCACACTTGCGGGAAGACATGCCTGCTCGTCGGCGTCCCCCGGTGCGAAAACCAGGGACGGGCGGGAGGAGGCCAGGAAGAGGGACGAAGACACGTCCCGCGCCGAGTCCCAGCAGGAGGACAAAAGTGACCTCACTGTGGGCTCCACTGGAGCTCTCGGCGATCCAAAAAAGAGAGCGGGAGCTGGCAGAAAGAGCAGCCGGGGAGCAGCCGCTGGAAGCTGCGTAGGAGCAGGGAGAAGCAGCTCAGCAGACGACGGGAAGGATGGCGGCGGCGGACGTGCCGGTCGGAGAGCCGCAGTAGGCGACGGAGCCGCAGGAGCCGCGAGACGTGAAGGAGGAGGTGGGCGCGCCGGTCGGTGAGACGTAGCCGGCAGCGTTGCCGAGAGGAAGGATGGCGGCGGAGGACGCGCCGGTCGGTGAGCCGTAGCCGGTAGCGTTGCCGCGGGAGCCGCGAGGCATGCAGGAAGTGGCGGACGTGCTGGTCGGAGAGCCGTAGTCAGCCGTCGAGCCGAGAGGAAAGATGGCGGCGGGGGACGCGCCGGTCGGAGAGCCGAAGCCGGTGGCGTTGCCGCGGGGAGAGGGTCCGCGTCTGTAGGCTGGGACCGCACAAACCTGGCCTTCAAGTCCTCCAGGAATTGTGCGGTCCAGAACGTCGGCTGAGGATTGCCGACAGGGATTCTCGCGAGGACACTTTCTTCTGGCTCGATGATACTGTTGGGATGTCGCATGGCTGCAGTTGTGTGTCCCCGAGTATGCAAGAATCCAGGAGAGTTGCGTGGAGGTAAGATGAATTTAATACACAAAAGAAAATAACAAAAGCAAACATAAAGCAGTCGTGCAGATAAACGTTCTCAACATAATATTATCATCGAGCACTGAGGAGTGCTCGAGTGAAACATAAATAGACACTAGTGTGATTGACAGCAGGTGTGAACCGCTGCCAATCAACGAAAAGAGAAAAATAGTGCTCCGTGAATAAAAACAGGAAATACAACAAAATAAGAGCACTGAACCGGAAGTAAATACAAAAACACAAAAAACTAACAGAAATGAAGTGACACATCGTTACAGAACCAGTACATACGTATATCATATAAAGGTGATAATCTATGGGATGATTAATTATTAGAAATAAAATGTCACACTTCAATATTTCAAACACCTATAAAAAACACTATTATGAATAAGTCTAATATTGTATGATGAATATATATACACTTGCATCTTTTTAATGTATGTCAAATATGTCTTGTACTGTTTACTCTCACCTTTTCAGTCAAATTGTCTGTTCAATTTTTAATAAAAGTACACAATGTTGCATATTAATGCAGGTACTCGACTAAAAAAAAAAAACACTAATACAAAATATCTAATCCATAAATGTAGAAGCATATTAGAATAGTGTTACACAAATAATGTTACACATACAGTCACACATTTTAAAAGGAAATTATTTTGTATAAAATATATGTACACTAAATGTAATTTGAATGTATCACATGTTTTGTAAAGTAAACAATGTTGCATATTAATGCATGCAATGGGCTGCTAAAATGTTGTATAAATATAGAAGCATGTTAACAAGATTGTGTTAGACAAACAACAATGTCACACATGTTATATGTGCTGATGTTGTTAGAAAGTCAAAATGAAAGTCTGGACAGTTTATTTCAAATCCTGCAGTTTCATTTGCTGCTGCTGTTCTCACCAGCACACTTGTGTTTCTTACACTGCTACTTAGAAGACAATCTTTCACCACACACACTGCAACTCAACACTTTCTCTCCTGGGTGTCTTCTCATGTGTGCTTCAAGGGTTGATCGGTGACGAAAACTTATGTTGCAGATTGAACAGGAAAGTGATTTTTCACCAGTGTGTATTTGCATGTGTCCTTTCACATCTGTACTTCTTGTAAAACCTTTACCACAGGTTGAACAGGAAAACGGTTTTTCACCAGTGTGTGTTCTCATGTGTACTTTCAAATGTTGACTTTGTGTAAAACCTTTACCACAGGTTGAACAGGAAAAAGGTTTTTCCCCGGTGTGTGTTCTCATGTGTATTTTCAAAATGTACCTTTGAGTAAAATCTTTACCACAGATTGAACACGAAAAATGTCTTTCTCCAGTGTGTGTTCTCATGTGTGATTTTAGACGACAATGGTATTTAAAAGTTTTGTGACAGTGAGAACATGTGAAGTGAGTGTTGTCAGTGTGACATGTCTTATCATCTTTAGAGTCTTCATCATCAGTGTCAGGAGAGTGTGACGTTGTGTCCTCACTATCTGATAGTGGAGCTAAGAGCTTGTCTGCTTGTGATCCTCCACAGTGGTCTCCATCAGCTTCTGTTGTCATGTGTTGTGTTGAGCTGCTGCTTGGAGGCTCCCCCCCTCCCCTCTCCTCACTTTCACCTTTCACCTCATCATCTTCACTCTTCACAGGGACACCAGTCACTGGGAACATCAGTCCTTCAATATGCTCTCCCTCCTGACTAAGGCTGTGTTCCTCCTCTTCTTCTTTAATGTGTGAGATCTGTGGCGCCTCTTCTTCCTTTTTAAAGTGGTCGGTCAGTGGCTCCTCCATGTTCAGTTTAATGTTGGGGGTCAGTGGATCATTCACTTTCTTTATAAAGTGTGGGGTCTCTGGTACCTCCTCTTCCTCTTTAAAATGGAGGAAGAGTGGGTCCTTGCCTTCCTCTTTCAAGTAAGAGGGTTGAGGCTCCTCCTTCACCATCCTGGAGCTCCACTCCTGTTGCTCAGAGAGAAGATGTTCTTCACAGACGTCTGCAAGACACATTATAATGACTTTTATGAGAAATAAACAGAACTTTTCCTAATGTGTTTGTTTCAACTCTGAAGTTGCACGCAAGGAACAAACTGAGCCCACACAAACCCTCATGGTAGCACAAGACATTCTTCTATCCTTCCTGGGTGGGCACACACACACACACACACACACACACACACACACACACACACACACACACATTAACATGTCTAACATAGTAGCCTCTCCATTTTTAAGAATTGTATAGAGTGTATAGTTGACATACACACTACTGTTAAATGAAATATATTAGATGTACAGAGATGACAGACAAGTCCTTCATAGATTTTCAAAACAACTGACATCTGACAAATCAGACAGTTAGTATCAGACTGTAAAATACATGGTCATCTTTAATGGATTGATCAGTCAAATCATACTGTCAGTGACCTATTGATCACATTAAAATCCGGGGGCGTGGCTTAGAGGTCATAAACCATTTTGATTGATCTGTTTTTGACTATTTGACAGAGAGTGGGTGTTATATTCTCTTATGGCCCCCACCTGTGGAACAGCCTGCCAGAGAGCCTCAGGACTGCAGAAACCATTGATGTATTTTTTAAAAGGGCTAAGGACACACCTTTTTAATCAGACTTTTTACTGATCATGTTCAACTCCTGTTTTTTTATTATTCATTGTATTGTATTCTATCAGTGTGTCTGAGAATTATTGGGGCCAATCCCTCTTTGTGTCATTTTTAATAAAGCTATTGAGGATGCCCCCATGTTGCTCTCATATTGTTTTTGTGTCAGTCTAATAATTGACTGTAATATTATTTTCTACATGTTTGTAGTATGTTAGTTAGCTTGTTTTTATACCTTTTGTACTTGCTTGTGTTATACATTTTCGATATAATGTATTCTTATTAGAAGCATTTTAAATATTTTTGTCGTCCATGGTTGATTATTCTTTCTCTGCTTTCTACTGAGTTGTTTCCATGGACAATGTTTGTCATAAAAAAAAATCAACGTGTTTAAGAAATGTTCATATGCTTCATCAACATCATTTTCATTGGACACATTGTCCTAATTTTGCTTTTCTAGCTCATTTTTGAAAACAATCATCCTCTTCTCTGTGCAAATTTTTCAAAATGTATTAATGTCTTCCATGTTCTTCTTCTTGGAGTTTCCATCATATATTGCGAAAAATGGCAGATGATGACTAATGTTGGTTATAAGTAGACCACTTGTAATGTTGTTATCAAAATCATTGGTAAAGATATGATCAATAAGCGTGGCACAGTGTCCTGTGATGCTGCTTGGCTTTGTGATTTTAGGATATAAACTGATGCTGTACATTGTATCAATGAAGTCATCAATGGACTTTTGTTAGTTAGGGTTCAATAAGTCAATATTAAAGTCACCACATAAGAACATTATTTTTTGACCATTGTCCATGTAATTTGCCTTGATCCAATCTTCAAATGTTTCTATACTTAATCTATATATACAACTGATGAATATGTGTTTGCTTTTTTCCTGACATATTTCAATGCTTATACATTCTACAAAACCCAAAACTAGTGAAGTTTGCACGTTGTGTGAACCGTAAATAAAAAAAGAATACAATGATTTGCAAATCCTTTTCGACCTATATTCAATTGAATAGACTGCAAAGTCAAGATATTTAACATTCGAAATGGAAAACGTTTTTATTTTTTTACAAATATTAGTTCAATTGGAATTTGATGCCTGCAACTAATTTCAAAGTGAAAGTTAAAATTCTACTATGCAAAGCCAAAGCCATTTATCAACAACACCCAGAAATGCCGGCAGCTTCGCTGGGCCCGAGCTCATCATAGATGGACTGATGTAAAGTGGAAAAGTGTTCTGTGGTGTGACGAGACCACATTTCATATTGTTTTTAGAAACTGTGGTACTTGTGTCATCCGGACCAAAGAGGAAATAATCCATCCAGATTGTTATAGGTATAAAGTTGAAAAGCCAGCATGTGTGATGGTATGGGGGTGTATTAGTACCCAAGGCATGGGTAACTTACACATCTGTGAAGGCAACATTAATCCTGAACGGTACATACAGGTTTTGGAGCAACAAATATTGCCATCAAAGCAACGTTATGATGGATGCCCCTGCTTATTTCAGCAAGACAATGCCATGTCACGTGTTACAACAGCGTGGCTTCATACTAAAAGAGTGGGTACTAGACTGGCTTGCCTGTAGTCCAGACCTGTCTCCCATTGAAAATGTTTGGCGTAATATGAAGCCTAAAATTCCACAACAGAGACCCCGGATTGTTGAACAACTTAAGCTGTACATCAAGCAAGAATGGGAAAGAATTCCACCTGAAAAGCTTCAAACATTGGTCTTATCAGTTCCCAAACGTTTACAGAGAGTTATTAAAAGGAGAGGCCATGTAACACAGTGGTAAAAATGCTCCTGTGACAACTTTTTTGCAATGTGTTGCTGCCATTAAATTCTAAGTTAATGATTATTTGCAATAAAAAACAAGTTTCTCTTTTAGAACAATAATTATCTTGTCTTTGCAGTCTATTCAATTGAATATAAGTTGAAAATGATTTGCAAATCATTGTATTCTCTTTTTATTTACCATTTACACAACGTGCCAAATTCACTGGTTTTGTAAGATATTATCTACAGCAAATGACATGTTTTTTACCACTTTGTGGTTCAGGTTCTTCATCACATACACAACTACTCCTCCTCCGTTTTTGTTGCTTCTGTTGATGTAGTTTAGTTCATATCCTTCCAGATCAAAATATATTCCTTTTTTTATCATCAATCCATGTTTCTGTGACAGCGATCACTTTAAAGGGTTTGTTGAATTGTTCTAAAAAGTGCTTCATGTTGTTAGAATTTGCATACAAACTTCTGCTATTAAAATGAATAATTGACAGTTTGTTATTACAATTAATGTTGCTATTATATTGTTCATCTGGATAATAACAACTATTATTACTGATGTGGGGGAAAACATTTGTATCTGGATTGATACCATTTTCCAAATCTTGGTTTTTGTGATCTTTGTTGCAGAAGTATTTCAGTTCCATATTTTTTTTTTTCAACAATCTTTAGTTATTCTCCGGTGTGGACAACTCAAAAGTGACTTTTTTCCTCAAATCCTCAGTGCTTTGTATGTGTGTGTGTGTGTGTGTGTGTGTGTGTGTGTGTGTGTGTGTGTGTGTGTGTGTGTGTGTGTGCGTGTGTGTGTGTGTGTGTGTGTGTGTTTGTGTGCGTGTGTGTTCTGGCAATGCTTACTTATGGGGGACGTCGTTCTGTTTACAAAGTCACTTTAAATAATAGTCAAATCCATTCTGAAAATGCCTAAGTGATTTTTAAGCTTTTTTCCCCCCATAAACCATGTTTAGTGTTTAGTTTGAGTGTGAGACATTTGCACAGCAGCCCCCTCATAGGGCTGTAGCTGGTACTGCACTCGCTGTTGGGCTCATATCCCTCCCCTGATTACCAATGGACTACACCTGGTCCCCAAACTGAAGGAGGTTCCTCTGCAGTGCAGGACATGTCGGCTGACTCAACACCAAAATAAGCTGTTTAAACCAAAAAGGTAGGCACATCTTTCTTATAAATGGAGGTTGTTGACTATCATTTGTGCAAGAGCAATGTGTTCATAAGCAAGTTAAGCCAAGAAATGAGGTAAGGTAGTTACGTCTTGTGAGGTAACATAGCATTGCTCCTAGAAAGCTTTTGAATCACGTTATATTGCTTTTTTTTTGGCATTTGGACTGGAAATTATATATTTTACTACAAAGAATTAAAGATGTATGTTTTGGTAGCGAACCTTTTCCAACGGGTGGACTTTGTGTTTCTTTTTTTTCCCGCATTTGGACTGGTTTATAGTCAAAGTAGCTCTAATTTAATGTTAATTGGTTGTCTAAAAGGACTTCTAAGAAGTTATATGTATAGTTATGATGGACATTGGAGATTAAGTATATTTTTAAAAATATACTTTTTTGTTGATTTTAGCGCTGCTTTCGATACTGTCAATCATAATATTTTATTAGAGGGTATCAAAACACGTATTGGTATGTCAGACTTGTAGAACAGGAGGGCCTTATCCGGCCCGTGGGACCTATGTTTGACAGCCCTGATCTAGGCCCTTTGTGTCCTCAAAGAGAGTTGGCTCACAGGTTGCTGCACAACAGCCATCTTGGCTTGGTTGACCACCACCTTTTTCACTTCCCGGGAAAAAAATGTCAAGTTAAAGTACCCGTGATTTAACCCCCAACTCCAACCCTTGATGCTGCAAGCCTAGCAGGGAGGTAATGGGTTCCATTTTTATAGTCCTTGGTATGACTCGGCCGGGGTTTGAACTCACAACCTACTGATCTCAGGGCAGACACTCTAACCACTAATCCACTGAGTAGTGAAGAAGTCATGTAGTATGTAACTGAGTTCAAGTAGAAACTTCTTCCCTCATGTCATGTTAATATCCATTCTTCCATTTTCTGCCACTTATTCCCTTTGGGGTCGCTGGTGCCTATGTCAGCTACAATCGGGCGGAAGGCGGGGTACACCCTGGACAGGTGGCCAACACAGATAGACAGACAACATTCACACTCACATTCACACACTAGGGACTATTTAGTGTTGCCAATCAACCTATCCCCAATACAATATTTTTATTGAGCAAAATATCATTTTTCATTGAAAACAAAGCTCCAGGTATAAATATCAAAGCCATTCATACATTCTAATCTTGCAACTTGCAACTTTTATTTTTAAATTCATGCAGAGGCTTTCAACACAATGATGTTTATGTCAAATAGAAAATAGATGAATCACTCATTTTAAAAAGGTGTCATCTCCCAATTGTTCTGGACTTTTCCCACTGTTATAAAACACAAAACATATCTAAAAGAAACAATCTTGTTTCTACAGGATAATCATCATGAAGACAATGTCAAATAAAATTAACAAATCAAGAGTGTCATCCAATAATTTAGTGAGCATTCTACAAGCTGTTGATTCTACTCAGTGGCCTAGTGGTTAGAGTGTCCGCCCTGAGATGGGTAGGTTGGGAGTTCAAACCCCGGCCAAGTCATACCAAAGACTATAAAAAGATGGTAGCCATGACCTCCCTGCTTGGCACTCAGCATCAAGGGTTGGAATTGGGGGTTAAATCAGCATAAATGATTCCCGGGCGCGGAACTGCTGCTGCTCACTGCTCCCCTCACTTCCCAGGGGGTGAACAAGGGGATGGGTCAAATGCAGAGGACACATTTCGCCACACCTAGTGTGTGTGTGTGACAATCATTGCTACTTTAACTATAACTTTAACTTTACGTGACATAAGGTGAAAAGATGTCCACAAACCTGCTCTGTGTAGCACAACTTGAGGTTTGAAAACAGCGTCCAGTAGTTCTTGTAGACGTTTGTTCTCCTCCTTTGTCCTAGAAAGTTCCTCCTGGTACTCTGCTACGGTTCTTTCCAACACTCCAAATATTTCTTCAACAGTAAGATTGAGTCGCTGCTCCATCAACCTTCTCACCTTTTGGAATTCCCACATTTTTTCCTGCCTTATTTCTTGGCTCATGTTTTACATGTAAAAAGCTGATTCTAAAAGTAAGTAATTAGTTTGAGTGCAAAAAGAGATGAGATGTTAGCATTTGAGGCTCCCAACACGGAGTGATGGGTGCTTGGCGAAGGATCGGCCTTTAAAAGATGCTGCTCTTTGAAGTAGCAGCTCTTTGACATGAAAGAAGCTTTGAGCAATTCTTCCTTGAGTTGAAGGGCAGCTTGCAGCAATGACATGAAAGGTGCATACTGCCACCTACTGCAGCGGAGTATGTCACATATATTCATGTACTTACACTGTCAAAACTAATACTGGATGATAATAATATATATAATACTGCCACCTACTGCAGCGGAGTATGTCACATATATTCATGTACTCACACTGTCAAAACTAATACTGGATGATAATAATATATATAATACTGCCACCTACTGCAGCGGAGTATGTCACATATATTCATGTACTTACACTGTCAAAACTAATACTGGATGATAATAATATATATAATACTGCCACCTACTGCAGCGGAGTATGTCACATATATTCATGTACTTACACTGCCAAAACTAATACTGGATGATAATAATATATATAATACTGCCACCTACTGCAGCGGAGTATGTCACATATATTCATGTACTCACACTGTCAAAACTAATACTGGATGATAATAATATATATAATACTGCCACCTACTGCAGCGGAGTATGTCACATATATTCATGTACTTACACTGTCAAAACTAATACTGGATGATAATAATATATATAATACTGCCACCTACTGCAGCGGAGTATGTCACATATATTCATGTACTTACACTGTCAAAACTAATACTGGATGATAATAATATATATAATACTGCCACCTACTGCAGCGGAGTATGTCACATATATTCATGTACTCACACTGTCAAAACTAATACTGGATGATAATAATATATATAATACTGCCACCTACTGCAGCGGAGTATGTCACATATATTCATGTACTTACACTGTCAAAACTAATACTGGATGATAATAATATATATAATACTGCCACCTACTGCAGCGGAGTATGTCACATATATTCATGTACTTACACTGCCAAAACTAATACTGGATGATAATAATATATATAATACTGCCACCTACTGCAGCGGAGTATGTCACATATATTCATGTACTCACACTGTCAAAACTAATACTGGATGATAATAATATATATAATACTGCCACCTACTGCAGCGGAGTATGTCACATATATTCATGTACTTACACTGTCAAAACTAATACTGGATGATAATAATATATATAATACTGCCACCTACTGCAGCGGAGTATGTCACATATATTCATGTACTCACACTGTCAAAACTAATACTGGATGATAATAATATATATAATACTGCCACCTACTGCAGCGGAGTATGTCACATATATTCATGTACTTACACTGTCAAAACTAATACTGGATGATAATAATATATATAATACTGCCACCTACTGCAGCGGAGTATGTCACATATATTCATGTACTCACACTGTCAAAACTAATACTGGATGATAATAATATATATAATACTGCCACCTACTGCAGCGGAGTATGTCACATATATTCATGTACTTACACTGTCAAAACTAATACTGGATGATAATAATATATATAATACTGCCACCTACTGCAGCGGAGTATGTCACATATATTCATGTACTTACACTGTCAAAACTAATACTGGATGATAATAATATATATAATACTGCCACCTACTGCAGCGGAGTATGTCACATATATTCATGTACTCACACTGTCAAAACTAATACTGGATGATAATAATATATATAATACTGCCACCTACTGCAGCGGAGTATGTCACATATATTCATGTACTTACACTGTCAAAACTAATACTGGATGATAATAATATATATAATACTGCCACCTACTGCAGCGGAGTATGTCACATATATTCATGTACTTACACTGTCAAAACTAATACTGGATGATAATAATATATATAATACTGCCACCTACTGCAGCGGAGTATGTCACATATATTCATGTACTTACACTGTCAAAACTAATACTGGATGATAATAATATATATAATACTGCCACCTACTGCAGCGGAGTATGTCACATATATTCATGTACTTACACTGTCAAAACTAATACTGGATGATAATAATATATATAATACTGCCACCTACTGCAGCGGAGTATGTCACATATATTCATGTACTTACACTGTCAAAACTAATACTGGATGATAATAATATATATAATACTGCCACCTACTGCAGCGGAGTATGTCACATATATTCATGTACTTACACTGTCAAAACTAATACTGGATGATAATAATATATATAATACTGCCACCTACTGCAGCGGAGTATGTCACATATATTCATGTACTTACACTGTCAAAACTAATACTGGATGATAATAATATATATAATACTGCCACCTACTGCAGCGGAGTATGTCACATATATTCATGTACTTACACTGTCAAAACTAATACTGGATGATAATAATATATATAATACTGCCACCTACTGCAGCGGAGTATGTCACATATATTCATGTACTTACACTGTCAAAACTAATACTGGATGATAATAATATATATAATACTGCCACCTACTGCAGCGGAGTATGTCACATATATTCATGTACTTACACTGTCAAAACTAATACTGGATGATAATAATATATATAATACTGCCACCTACTGCAGCGGAGTATGTCACATATATTCATGTACTTACACTGTCAAAACTAATACTGGATGATAATAATATATATAATACTGCCACCTACTGCAGCGGAGTATGTCACATATATTCATGTACTTACACTGTCAAAACTAATACTGGATGATAATAATATATATAATACTGCCACCTACTGCAGCGGAGTCATG
>NW_026906989.1:0-150000 GCF_033978795.1 Nerophis ophidion | reverse complement strand
TATATATATATATATATATGTTAAACATGTATTTAATATTTATACACTAAACATGTATTTGATATTCATATATTAAACCGTTTTTTAATTAATACTTATACACTAAACATGTAAAGGAGGAATTGGAAGTCTGGGACACTAAATAAGGCACACTTGGAAGTAATGAATTACTTTGTGTGTGCAGTTGCAGCAGAAGTCCACAGGAGGGCGCACGTTCCCTCTTCATAAGTCCGGTTCTCTCTCTCTCTCTCTCTCTCTCTCTCTCTCTCTCTCTCCCTCTCTCTCTCTCTCGCTCTCTCTCTTTCGCTCTCTCTCTCTCTCTCTCTCTCTTCTTTCCCTCTCTGTCTCTCTCTCACTCTCTCTCTCTCTATATATATTTATATATATATACATCCATCCATCCATTTTCTACCGCTTATTCCCTTTCAGGGTCGCGGGGGGCGCTGGCGCCTATCTCAGCTACAATCGGGCGGAAGGCAGGGTACACCCTGGACAAGTCGCATGTATATATATTTAATCTATATATATCAATTATTTATACACTTGTGGAGGAGGATTGTGATTAGCGCACAGTTAGAGTGGAAGTCAGCGACCCCGTCTGGGTGACTGGAGACAGTGCACCCTCAGACGGGGGCGTGGCATGTGCTGGCTGAGAGACACAGCTGTCAGATGATTAGTTGGCGCAGGTGGTACGTGTTAGACTAATCATCTGTTGTCCTTAAAAGTGAGCGGCCGAGTGCAGCAGTGGAGTTCAGACTGGAGAGACGGAGAAGTCAAGAGAACTGTGTAAGACAAAACTGAGCGACTGAAAAGTGGCTACTGACCTGTATTGCAAATTGTGGGATTGAAAACTTCTCTCAACCCGAGCAACTGGCTTCCAGCGGATCTATGTGAGTAGAAAGCTTACAACACTAAACAAGTTTTCAATATTCATATATTAAACAGTTATTTAATTAATACTCATACACCAAACATGTTTTTAATATTCATATATTAAACAGTTCAATGAGCTCAGAAATGATCATGTAGGAAGCTGGAACGCAAATGGCGCACGACTAAACTTGAGGTGCACCATCAAGCATGGAGTGATAGTTTAATAACTTATAAACGCATGCTTACCTTAGCTAAAGCTAATTTTTACTCAAATCTCATCAGCCTTAATAAAAACGATCCTAAATTTTTGTTTAGTACAGTAGCATCGCGAACCCGACAAGGGACTCCTTCCAGGAGCTCCACTCACTCGGCAAATGGCTTTATGAAGTTATTTGAAAGAACATTTAACTTACTAGAAGGGAGATTAAAGACATTGCGTCCCAGCTACAACTGGGTTCTATTAACATAGATACGACTGTGATGTTGAATTGCAAGATGGGAAAATCCAAGATGGCGCCAGTGTGTGCTGTGGCCTGTCGTCTCTCGCTGTCAGCTCTGTTTGTTTTTGTGCTGTTCACGTTTTTTGTTGTCCCTGTCAACTCACTGTTGGTGTATGATCGCCAAACGCTGTTGGATCTGTGTCCCTCTCACACGGACATGATCATCTTGGACGTTGGTTTTTCGACGTCCAAGTTAGCGTTCTCACCTGGCCGGATTCCTCCTTTCCTTTTTCGCCCACTGGCTCCTCCCACCCGGCGAAAGCGCCACCGGCGCCCCGGCAAACGTGGCGGCCAGCTGGTGAGAGTTAGGGCACTCCTGGCCCGCCTTTCCGTGGCTTCCCGAAGGAAGTATGGTCCGGTACCTGGTCTCTTCCTGCACCCGCGTTCGCTGGATCCCCCCGGGTCCTGGATTGTGCCTGTTGTCGGTCTGCAGAGGGAAGCTCGCCCGCCTCGCTCCTGCTGGCCCCGCCCCCGGAGACGCGGCGTGAATTCCCGCCACCTGCGGGCTCTGTGTCAGGCCCCACCTGGATTAGCAGCGGCCTTGGACGAGCCGGCCCCCGTTAAATTCGGTCTTGTGAACGCAAGATCCTTGACCAACAAAAAATTTATCCTGAAGGATTTATTGGTCTCCCGCGGACTGGACCTCCTCTGTTTGACAGAAACCTGGCTGAGAGTCGGTGAGTCCGCCGCTCTTAATGAACTTCTGCCTCCGGAGTGTTCCTATTTTAATTCTCCGCGGTCGTCCGGCCGAAAAGGAGGAGGATTAGCAGTGGTTTTTAAAAATGACTTTAAATGCCGTCAGATCCGCCTGCAATCCTCCTTTTCAAGCTTGGAACTATGCATGTTTGAACTGGGTCTTTCTGGTGTCGTCCTGTGTGTCGTCGTATATCCACCACCCAAATACCACAAAGACTTTATAAATGACTTTTCTCAATTTCTGGCCGAAATCCTGCCCAAATATGATCGTGTCTTAATTGTTGGATATTTTAATATTCACACCTGCTGCCCAGACGAACCTTTATCCAGGAGCTTCCTGAATGTCATTGACTCTTTTAACTTTGTACAGTCTGTGTGTGGTTCTACACATGAACGCAGGCATACACTAGACCTCGTACTGTCTTATGGTTTTATTGTTGACAATGTTGTTATTGGTGATGCGGTGTTCAGTGATCACAGTCCTGTTATGTTTCATTTAACTTTTGAACCTGATGTAAACCCGCTTGCCGTGCGTCATGCGCGTGTTATTAGGTCTGACACCGCAGCCGCCTTTTCTCCTTTGTTTACTGAGTCCATGCAGAGTATATCACACCCTGCAGACACTCAACAATTGATGTGCTCTTTTCTTTCGACATGTTCTAAGATTCTGGATAGTATAGCGCCCCTCAGAGCTATACGTCCCAAACTAAAACAGGAGCCTTGGCTCAATGAAAGCACACGCACAGCTCGGCGTGAGTGGCGAAGGGCGGAGCGCAAGTGGAAAGGGGATCACTTGGAAGTCTCCTATCAAATTTTAAAAGAAAACTGTCGAAATTATCCAAGTGTGGTTAAAGCTGAGAAAACAAAATATTTGTCAGACTTCATTTTAAATAGCATCAGTAAGCCACGTGTTCTTTTTAATACTATTAGTAATGTTCTTAAACCGAATCCAGCCACTTCACTGGAGTTGACAAGTGAAACTTGTGAAAAATTTCTCTCCTTTTTTAATCATAAGGTTGCTTCTATTCTGGCAAATCTTTCTCGTTTTCCATTAAGTTTTAATGTGGCCACTCAGTGCTCGACTGTGTTCTGTCACTTTGAGCCTGTGTCCATGCCTGAACTTACAGGAATAGTCGGCAAGCTAAAACCCTCGTCATGTCCCACAGACTCAGTCCCCCCTCGCTTTTTTAAAGAAATCTGGGACACTATTGATTTGTCTGTTAGGAACATCATCAACAGCAGCTTGATTTCTGGCTGTGTCCCCTCCCTTTGTAAAAGAGCTGTTGTTGAGCCTTTGATTAAAAAAACAGGTCTTGATCCGACAAGTTTGTCAAATTATCGGCCCATTTCCAAATTACTTTTTGTGTCAAAGATTTTGTAGAAATGTGTTCTGGCACAACTGCAGCCTTTTTTAGATGAAAATAGCACTTTAGATCCATTTCAGTCTGGATACAAAGCTTTGCACAGTACTGAATCTGCACTTTTAAAGGTTTTTAATGACTTGCTTTTAATGTCTGATTCTGGCAGCTCTGCCATTTTAGTGCTTTTAGATCTTACAGCTGCCTTTGACACAGTCCACCACACAATTCTTTTAGAGCGCCTGAGAGACTGTGTGGGTGTCAGGGGGACTGCGTCACAGTGGTTCAGATCTTACCTGTCTGAGAGGTCCTTCTCTGTCAGGCTGGGGGACGCCACCTCCTCTTCTGCCCCGCTTTACTGTGGTGTCCCCCAAGGATCTATTTTAGGCCCCATCCTGTTCGCTCTTTATCTCCTTCCTCTTGGAGATATTTTTAAGAAACATGGAGTGTTTTATCACTTTTATGCAGATGACTGCCAAATTTATATGCCGATTTCAAAAGGCCACGGCCCCCTGACACCCCTTCTTAACTGTCTATGCCACGTCAAGGCTTGGTTAGCCCAGAATTTTTTAATAATGAATGAGGGAAAAACGGAAATTTTAGTTTTTGGTCCGGCCCTCACTGACTTGGGACCATCGGACCTCATCCAAATTTACACTCCTGCGCGCGCTCTGAGGTCCGAGAGCCAGTTCCAGCTCGTGGTGCCCAAGACCAGACTTAAGACAAGGGGAGACAGGGCCTTTTCTGTGGTCGGCCCTAAGCTCTGGAACACTCTGCCCCTCCATGTCCAAACTGCTTCCACAGTGGAGTGTTTTAAGTCTCGTCTTAAATCCCACTTTTATTCTTTGGCTTTTAAAACTACGTGAGTTGTGTGGTCCTCTGTCCTCTGTTGTCCTCTGTGTTTTTTATACATTTTGATTTCTATTTTACTGTTTTAATTGCTTTTACCCTTTAAAATTGTTTTTAATCATATTTTGTTTTTATATTGTTTTTATATTGGTTTTATATTTATTTATTTTGTGTTTTTATTCAGTCATTGGTGGAACATAAAATTGTTTTTTTAATATTGTTTTTAACATGGCTGTGCAGCACTTTGGAAACGTTCTTGATGTTTAAATGTGCTATATAAATAAAGTGGATTGGATTGGATTGACAAAGATTGAGAGAAAAGTTGAGAATAAAAGTATAAAGGGGAGAAAAGGAGAGAACGAAGGTGAAAACAGATAGAAAATGAGAGAAAGAAGGTATAGAGTATGAATATTAAATACAATCAGGTGAGCAGATACCTCAGCTGGGACGAGTTATCTAATCACCTGTTTCCTTTATCAGCAGCGTTGGAAACCATGAGAGGGGCTGGCGATTGAGGAGTGAGAGCCAGACGAAGGAGATCAGGAGAAACGCATGTCATTGAGAGCTGAAAAGCTGAAAGAGACATTGAGCACAAAAATAAATTGTAAAGAAATAAAAAGTGTGTAACCACTGAACCAGGCGTGGTGTTTCCGGGGAGGGAATGGAGGATCCAGGACGAGGATCTCCACAGGGCTATATAAATAAACATTGATTGACATTGATTGATTGATATTTGTAGTTGCTCAGATGGATGGTGGATGGACTGTGTTGGTAAAGCTTGGCTTGACTGCTGCTGTGTGAGGGGTTGATAGTCTTGAGCCTGGGGGTTGAGAGTGACTGCTGGTTCCTTGGTTCTTTTTAAGTAGGAGCTCATGCCATCAGATGCTGTGTGTGAGGAAGCATGAAGGCTGGAAGCTTTTAAAACTGCTAATTTTGCATCAGCAGCTGCCAATTGAGCATGCAGGTCCATCATTTCCTTTTTCTTTCTGATTCTTTCCCTCTCCTCTTCATATTTCTTTTTGATCTTTTCCTCCTCCTCTTCCAATTTCCTTTTAATCTGTAGTGACTCTTCTTCCAATATCTTTTTTATCTTTTCCTCCTCCTCTTCCAAGGCAGCGAGGGCAGCCCTGTCGGCCTCTGCCTGTCTGCGAACTGAGGAGGTTCTAGAATTACTAGAACCAGACCGTGTGTGACTCCCATGTGATTTGTGACTTATATTACTAATGCTGTCATTTGGATTAATTTCGTTTTGGAAATCCTCCACATTTTCCAGGGTTGGTGTTTTTATCCAGGTGTTAACATGCTCAATGAATTAATGTAGATTGATTAATTTGGCTTTGTACCATATGTCGTGATTGATTTGGTCCTCTGTTGGTAGAATTGGTAGGAGGGATGTGTGTGCACTTGCGGTTTCCTTTATAACATTGAGATATTTGGTGAAAGCAGATTGCACGTCCATTTTGTCCTCTCCATTTTCCATCATTTCCATGATATGTTTCTGCATGTTGCTTGCCTTGTTTAATTTAGATCTCCTCTCCTTCTCAAGTGTTTCAATTCTGTGCATTAGGGCTTTTGGTGTCATTTTCACCGTGCGTTTTTTTTTTTACATCAGATGTTTGATCTGTGTCATACTTGCCAACCTTGAGACATCCGATTTCGGGAGGTGGGGGGTGGGGGTGGGGGGGCATCGTCGGGGTGGGGCGTGGTTAAGAGGGAAGGAGTATATTTACCGCTAGATTCATAGATTTACCAAGTCAAGTATTTCATATATATCAATCAATCAATCAATCAATCAATCAATCAATGTTTATTTATATAGCCCTAAATCACTCGTGTCTCAAAGGGCTGCACAAACCACAACACAAAACACCACATATATATATATATATATATATATATATATATATATATATATATATATATATATATATATATATATATATATATATATATATATATATATATATATATATATATATATATAAAATACACACCACTTGAATGTCAGTGTTCATTTATTTACACATTTACACACACACAACACTCATCTACTCATTGTTGAGTTTAGGGTTGAATCGTCCATCCTTTTTCTAACCATATGCATGTACAGTAGATGGCAGTATTGTCCTGTTTAAGAGTTTCACAACAATGCTGTTTGGCAGACGAACTGCTTTACGGTAGACGAAAATGGACTGCTGTTGTTGTATGTTGTTTTACCGCGCTGGGAGGACGTTAATGAAACTGCCTAAAAATAAACCCACATAAGAAACCAATAACTCGCCCTCGATCATTTTACAGTTATAACATCATTGGGCAGACACGCTCTTTATACACGTCACTCAGGTCCGCATGGAGCTGGAGGGGGCGTGGCCTCCAGCTACGCCTGAATTTCGGGAGAAAATTGTCCCAGGAGGTTTTCGGGAGAGGCGCTGAATTTCGGGAGTCTCCCGGAAAATCCAGGAGTGTTGGTAGGTATGATCTGTGTCCACCTGTTTTTCCATCTCTGCAGGTTGTGACTGATTTTCAATCATTTCTGACAGTTCAGCCTGTGAGGGTTCCATTTGACCTTTAATTGTATCACACATTGAATGCGTTACTTTTGATTCCATTAACACATGATCATGCATTTCCAAAGCATTGTATTTTCCTTTCCCAGGATCCATGATTATGCACAACCCACAATTCTAAATCAGATCAAATAAATGGAAACCTTGTTAATGTCACTCAAAACACCAAACATCAAAACCGCAATTATTCATTTGCATTTGTTCAAACCAAAACCTCACCCACGAATGGGCTTGCACAAGGAATCATAAAACACCACCTTGTATTTTAAATGTACCCACGAACTGGTTGCAATCATTCACAACATCTCCTGGAAAATACCCACTAACCACCAATGCATTGGATTTTTTGTTGCTGTCTTTGTGTGCACACACTGTTATATGGCCATATATTACATACCTTTACTTCATGCTGGCCTGTGACTTTGTTCTTGTCTTCAAAAGATTTTCTTCGAAAAGAGTTCCATATCTTTGAAAAGAGTACACAACTTCAAACAGCGCTGCTCAGCTGTCGCTCCAAAGTGATATCTGTTTGTCGAGACATTATGTATTTTGCATCTAAAGGTCGGAGGTTCTGATGATAGTGAAAGCTAAGAGATGAACAATGTCTCCCTCGTTCAGAATACGCAAATTCACACTTATTTAGTTAGTTCTCGAATAAAATTGGAGTTTTTGACCCATTTGAGAAAAATCCCTCAGAGTATTTTACTATTTCTTTTTTTTTAACTTAAGTGAAATGCTTTGAAAATAGAATGTGAGGTTACAGTGCACTTGACCTTAACATATATAATAATCATAGTTTGAGTTTGTGCCAAATTTGAGGAAAATCTATCAAATAATTCTTGAGATATGGCTTTAACAATGTGCTAAGTTAAGACAAAATAATAAAAACAAATATATAAAAAAATACCCAAGACCTGCTGTCACATTGTTTTGTTCATGTAAACATTGTTTTATACCATATTGTGTACAGATTCTAAACTGTAATGCAGTTTTTGTTGTATTTCCATTTTTCGTCATTATTCGATATTTTGATTGTTGTCAGCCATTTTGGGCCAAAGTGTTCTTTATTTTATTTTATTTCTTTACTTCCTCTTACAACAAAGTATCTGCTGAAAATTTTAATGTATAAAACATTATTGTTAAGCAAAATGTACCATGTGTATGTTCAATTTTACAGGTTGCTATTCACTTACTTTGAAGCATTTTTTTCATTTGTTTTATATGTTTCATGGTTTAAATTTAAATTAAAGTATACCAATGCTAAAATACCTGTATCAAATGTTAGGTACATGCATTAATGTCAATTTGTTAGAGAGAGTCTGTTTCCAGAATGAATGTAAATACATTTACAAGAAAAAACAGCTGCATAAGATTTTCGTTTTTTTTATCATTCCTATTTTTATACATTTATGGCTCTTAAAAAAACTGCCAGGATATTTTGCGGAGAACATTTAACCTAATGTCCACAATGGCATTGTGTAGGCAAAAAAAGAGTAGTGCCCAGACGTGGGAACGAAAATCACTTTCTAGCCACTTTTTCCTGGTTCACCTTATGGCCTATAACTAAGAGTTTCCCGCTTGTCTCCAACCTTTCCTCCATGCATTTCTGAGAGTGTGTGCCTCACCGACACTCTGCTGTTAACAGGCGGCCTTTGTCTTTTGAGGCCTCCAATAAATACTAAAACAAAAAGGTATTCTCTGAACATTTCTTCTTAAATAGATTATTACATTGTAAAACAACAGACACTTTACTTTTGTGTGTCCTTATATCCCTGCAAGATGATGTTACGTTTTGGACGCATGGCTGCAATGGTTGTGATCTCTCGAATGAAGAATTTTAGAATAGAATAGAAAGTACTTTCTTGATCCCTGGTGGAAATTCAGCACCACAGTTCGCTCACAATAGGCAATAATAATTTACACCAGTAAAACCAGCAAACCAGTGATTACAGTCTGCAAATTGTGTTGTTGTTGAATGATATTTATCAGATTTAAAGTCAAATACAGTTGATATACATGTCTGTCTATCTGTGTTGGCCCTGCGATGAGGTGGCGACCTGTCCAGGGTGTACGCCGACTTCCGCCTGAATGCAGCTGAGATAGGCTCCAGCACACCCCGCCATCCCTAAAGGGACACACAGTCGATAAAGGGATGGATGGATCATTGGTGGCCGTGATTTTTTGTGTAGACACCATGAAAACATACATTTAGATTGAATCGTTCATGACTTGCCCATCACGATGACTCGTTGGCCCCGCCCCTAAGTGACGCATGCGTGGAGGATATGTTCTTCGCAGCAAAGTCCTCCTTTACTCCACACACGCTTCTAAGCCTCGGCACATCTACTAACTACACTTTATTCATCCTCCGTGTCAGCATCAACTCCACTCGTCTCACTCAACTTTGGACATTATTGGGCCCGCTTAGATTGCTCCTTGTTTGAGCGCGCTAGTTAGCTTAGCATGCTAGTTAGCTTAGCTTGTTAGCCGCTAACAAAGAGACGCGGATTTGATCAACACATCGCTTAGTTAAGATCAAGTGTGAGTGTAAAGTGTTGTGATTGTGTGGAAATGTGTGAAAGAACCATAGCAGAGTACGAGGAGGAACTTTGTCCAACAAAAGAGGAGAAGGAGCGACCACATCAAAAACCTCAAGTTGTGTTACACAGAACAGGTTTGTTTACTTCTTACTCTCACATCTTTAGTAACTTTATATTTCATCATTAATATGACGTGTTTGATTAATAATTTATCAATAGGTGTACTCAGACACATGATTGTTATTGTGTTATTAATGTGATTATCAGACAGCAGTCATTTCCATTAGATAATGTTCAAATATAGGTGATTTGGCACACTTATAATCAAAAAAACAAAAATAATGTTGTTTTTCATCAGATATGTAGTAGTATTGTATATGTGGATGGGGGCCCTGCTTTGGAAATAATGTGTACCCCTTTCAGAGATCACATTTAGTTCCACTTCAAACATTCACATGTTGCACAATGAGATGAGATGGTATAACGTGAACAGTTCTGGAACTTTCTAACTCGGGGGAAAGAACGGGATCTCGTTGGAAGCGCGATGTATGAGCAGACGCTGTTTGGGTATAACAAAATGGTGTCTGCCAATTTAGTTTACAACTTCACTACATCAGTAGTTGTCAAACCTTTTTCACCAAGTACCAACTCAGAAAATACTTGGATTTCCAAGTACCACCATCATGAACAGCATTAAAATATAGTAGCATAGTAGGCCTTAATTATTCATTAATAACAAGGAAGACACATTATTTAACAAGTATATTTAATATTTTAGTTACTGTAACATTACACACAGTTTGAACAGTAACACAGTGTTTGCATGTTGGAAAATAAAACAATGTACATAAAAAATGAAATAATATTTGGCGTACCATTAGGTGATACCCGCGTACCACTAGTGGTACACGTACCACAGTTTTAGAATCCCTGCTCGATCGGTTCAAGAAGACATGATCAATGCCCGCGTGTGCAGAGACAAGGTCACTTCCATTTTTTTTGTTTTACGTCAGTTATGTTCCTGCATGTTGTCACTACTATAGTTTTCTTTTTTGCAATCTTTATTTGAATAACAATTTCACATAAAAGATGACATGCTGATCATTTAAAAAATTACAGAGCTCCTAAAGGGACATAGGTAAAATTTTTTTGAGATATGTATCTTGTGCGCACCAGAAACTATGATGCAGCTTCCTCAGTTGACCTCTGACCTGGTTCACAGAGATGACTAATGTTTGCGTAGAGGTGGTGGAGGAGGAGGAGGAGGAGGAGGGGGTTGCAACCATGGCTGGGGCGGAGAAGAAAGGGGAGTGGATGCAGTGAGGAGTGGGGGGTGGGGAGAACAGTACTGGTTAAACCGGTTGAAGAAGGTATTCATCTCATTGGCCCTCTCTATTGTCCCCCCTACTGCTCTGGTCTTTGTCTTGTGGCCTGTGATGGTTTTCACACCTTCCCAGACCTCCCTCATGTTGTTCTGCTCCATCTTCTTCCTGTAGCTGTCCTTAGTCTTCCTCACGCGTCCTTTCACCTCCCGCTGTGCTGCTCTCATTGCCTCCCTGTCTCCACTCCTGAAGGCAGCTTTCTTCTTGTTGAGGACAGCTTGAACCTCCTGTGTTACCCAGGGTGTGTTATTAGGGTAGCACTGAACAGTCTTAGCAGGGCAGGCCACGTCTGGCAGAAGTTGAGGTAATCCGTAGAACAGTGAGTCTGACCATCAATGTCCTCACCATGTGGAAACTGTGTTCCATTTGTCTGTCACAGAATGACATCACACTAAGATGTTCAGTGACAGTTTTCTTTAGCTATTTAGCATTTTTGTTCAGTATCAATCAATCAATCAATCAATGTTATTTATACAGCCCTAAATCACATTTGTCTCAAAGGGCAAAAAAAAGGCAGTACACATCTTCCAAACAAAGTGTTTGCGAGCGAAATTTTCTGAAATGTGTAGGTATATTCTTGCTATCGTTTACATTTTCAGAATGTATAATATTGTGTTTTAGAGAAATGCTTTGACATTCTTGTCAGGTTCAAACACCGATGACATCTATTTGACAAGACAAGAAGCAAAGAAATCAAACAGAGACAGGATTCAATTTAGCTCATGAGGAGAAACGTCTGGGCTGCAACTTTGTACAGTTTCCCACCACGCTTTAAATAAATAAATGATAAATGGGTTGTACTTGTATAGCGCTTTTCTACCTTCAAGGTACTCAAAGCGCTTTGACACTACTTCCACATTTACCCATTCACACACACATTCACACACTGATGGAGGGAGCTGCCATGCAAGGCGCCAACCAGCACCCATCAGGAGCAAGGGTGAAGTGTCTTGCTCAG
The DNA here is from genome assembly GCF_033978795.1 of Nerophis ophidion. Classification (NCBI taxonomy): domain Eukaryota; kingdom Metazoa; phylum Chordata; class Actinopteri; order Syngnathiformes; family Syngnathidae; genus Nerophis; species Nerophis ophidion. The sequence continues at coordinate 138,277 of NW_026906989.1, read as the reverse complement.
GACACAACGAGGTTGGTACTAGGTGGGATTTGAACCAGTGACCCTTGGGAGAGTGCGCACGGCCACTCTCCCAATGCGCCACGCCTCCCTTTGACGAGGGAGTTCCACGCTTCCTCTTTTATTTGGGCCTTTTCTGATTACATAGCTGCAGCTGTTTTTAAAGGGATGGGGGGGGGGGTCGTAAGCAGCTTTTGCACTCGGTCGTAAACAGTTTAAAGAAATGGTCTGCTTTGTAGATCTCAGGTTAGGAAAAGGTCTTCCTGTGGCTGTCAATAGATCAAAGAAACCGACACCTCCATGTTGCATCCCATTGCAGACAGTGGAGTTTTACAAGCCTTTTGTTTGATAAGATGAAAGACAGCTTTGGTCTTCTCGCAGGGGACCTGAACTCAATGGAACACAAAGTTTTTTCATAACTTCCATCCATCCATTTTCTACCGCTTATTCCCTTTTGGGGTCGCGGGGGGCGCTGAACTCATATACAATTATTCTGAAAATTTTGTTATTATTGTTAATATCATATGGAATCAATAATTGGTCGCAGTAAAGTGGCAAATTGGGTACTTTTTAGCTCTAAAAAGGGTATTTCAACAAGTAAACAGTACAGTAAACAGTACAGTAGGTACTTGATTTTGATAGATGTAATGCTCATAATGCTCATAGGGACTGCGTGGCGTAGTGGGAGAGTGGCCGTGCGCAACCCGAGGGTCCCTGGTTCAATCCCCACCTGGTACCATCTTCGTCACGTCCGTTGTGTCCTGAGCAAGACACTTCACCCTTGCTCCTGATGGGTGCTGGTTTGGCGCCTTGCATGGCAGCTCCCTCCATCAGTGTGTGAATGTGTGTGTGAATGGGTAAATGTGGAAATAGTGTCAAAGCGCTTTGAGTACCTTGAAGGTAGAAAAGCGCTATACAAGAACAACCCACTTATTTTATCATAAGGGTATACTAGTAAACTATACAGAGATGAGATTTTTCAGTATCAAAATATTACTTGAAATCAAATTTTGGCAGCAGCAGAGTGGTTGTTTCGGTATATTTTAGCTTTGTAAAGGGTATTTCTACAAGTATACAGTACAGTAGGTACTTCCATCTTCTTCCGCTTATCCGAGATCGGGTCGCGGGGGCAGCAGCCTAAGCAGGAAAACCCAGACTTCCCTCTCCCCAGCCACTTCGTCTAGCTCTTCCCGGGGGATCCCGAGGCGTTCCCAGGCCAGCCGGGAGACATAGTCTTCCCAACGTGTCCTGGGTCTTCCCCGTGGCCTCGTACCGGTTGGACGTGCCCTAAACGGGTGGCATCCTGACCAGATGCCCAGATGCCGAACCACCTCATCTGGCTCCTCTCCATGTGGAGGAGCAGCGGCTTTACTTTGAGTTCCTCCCGAATGGCAGAGCTTCTCACCTTATCTCAGTAGGTACTTGATATATATATATATATATATATATATATATATATATATATATATATATATATATATATATATATATAATGCTCATTAGAGTATTCTAGTAAAATAAGCAGAGATGAGATGTGTCAATATCAAACTATTATTTAAAATACATTTTTGGCAGCAACAAAGTGGCCATTTCGGCAGATATTTGCTCTAAAAATAGTATTTCAACAAGTAAACAGTACAGTAGGTACTTGATATTGATATATCTGTGAATTGTGAATTATATTATATAGCGCTTTTTCTCTAGTGACTCAAAGCGCTTTACATAGTGAAACCCAATATCTAAGTTACATTCAAACCAGTGTGGGTGGCACTGGGAGCAGGTGGGTAAAGTGTCTTGCCCAAGGACACAACGGCAGTGACTAGGATGGCGGAAGCGGGAATCGAACCTGCAACCCTCAAGTTGCTGGCACGGCCACTCTACCAACCGAGCTAATGGTCATAAGGGCATTCTAGTAAAATGCGTGTGTGTAAATATGCGATGTGTAAATATCAAAATATTACATCAGATCACTTTTTGATTGAAGATTCAAGATTGTTTATTGTCATATGCACAGTTAAACAGACAATTTGCCGTACAATGAAAATCTTACTTTGCTAGTCCACCCTTCAACAAGTCACACGGTACTTAGCTAAAAATAAAAATGTATATACAAGGCACAGTAAGTAACATAACATTATTGCACATTCTGATTGACAGTCAACAGTATAAATATGGAGGTGACCTTGGGTCACAGCAGCAGTTAAAGTGTCTTTAGTGATCAACGGTGAAACGTGTCTACAGTGATGGTTCACAGTTAGGGGGTGGTCATTGTAGCTGTCTTTTGTTCAAAAAGACAAAAGTAAAGGGTTGGGGGGGAGCTGGCATTCAAAAGTTAGCATTCACAAGCCTGATGGCCTGTGGGTAAAAACTGTTTGTCTGTCTGGTAGTCCTGGATTTCAGGCTCCTGTATGGTCTGCCTGATGGTAGGAGGCTGAAGAGACTGTGTACTGTCCTTGATGATGTTGTGTGCTCTCCTGGTGGCCCTGGTAGACTACATGTCCTGTAGTGAGGGGAAGGCTGCTCCTGATATGTACTGAGCAGTTTTAATCACTCACTGGAGTGCCTTCCTGTCCTTAGCAGTGCAGTTTCCATACCAGACCGTGATTGAGCTGGTAAGGACACTCTCAACCGTACTTCTATAGAAGTCGCTGAGAATTTTGGGTGGCATGCCAACTTTTCTCAGCTTTCTTAGGAAATACAGTCACTACAGGCCTTTCTTTATTGTTTGTTGGGTGTTGTGATCCCAGGTGAGGTCCTCGCTGATGTGAGTCCCGAGGAATTTAAAGGTTTTCACCCTGTCCACCTTTGTCCCACCTATGTACATCATCTCCTTGGTCTTGTCTGTGTTCAAGGAGAGATTATTATCCTGACACCAGGCCACCAGTTCCGCTACCTCCCTTCTGTACGTAGTATCATCTGCAAACTTGATGACAGTGGTGTTTGGCAGTCGTGTGTGAAGAGGGTGTACAATAGGGGGCTCAGCACGCAGCCTTGGGGGGTCCCAATGCCTAGAACCTTTGTGCCTGATGTCTGGTTGCCGATACTGACTGACTGGGGCCGGTTTGTGAGAAAGTTCAGGACCCAGTCACAGAGAGTTGGTGTCAGACCAACAGTGAGGAGTTTAGCAGTGAGTTTTTGTGGGATGACCGTGTTAAAAGCAGAGCTGTAGTCGATGAATAATAGCCTGGCATAGGTGTCCTTGCCCTCTACGTGGGTGAGGGTGGTGTGGATGACGGGGTTGACTGCAACCTCACTGGACCGATTCTGCCGGTAGGCAAACTGTAGAGCAGGGGTCACCAACGCGGTGCTCACGGGCACCAGGTCGCCTGTTAGGACCAGATGAGTCGCCCGCTGGCCTGTTCTAAAAATAGCTCAAATGGCAGCACTTACCAGTGAGCTGCCTCTATTCTTTAAATTGTATTCATTTACTAGCAAGGTGGTCTCGCTTTGCTCGACCTTTTTAATTCTAAGAGAGACAAAACTCAAATAGAATTTGAAAATCCAAGAAAATATTTTAAAGACTTGGTATTCACTTGTTTAAATACATTCATTTATTTTTTTACTTTGCTTCTTATAACTTTCAGAAAGACAATTTTTTGAAGAAAAAAAACTACCTTAAAATTTATTTTAGGATTGTTAAACACATTCACCTTTTTACCTTTTCAATTCCTTCCTCTTCTTTCCTGTCAATTTAAATCAATGTTCAAGTATTTTTTTTTTATTGTAAGGAATAATAAATACATTTTAATATAATTCTTCATTTTAGCTTCTGTTTTTTCGACAAAGTATCCATCCATCCATTTTCTACCGCTTATTCCCTTTCGGGGTCGCAGGGGGCGCTGGCGCCTATCTCAGCTACAATCGGGCGGAAGGCAGGGTACACCCTGGACAAGTCGCCACCTCATCGCAGGGCCAACACAGATAGACAGACAACATTCACACTCACATTCACACACTAGGGACCATTTAGTGTTGCCAATCAACCTATCCCCAGGTGCATGTCTTTGGAGACAAAGTATATTAGTGAAATATTTCTTCAAACTTATTATGATTAAAATTCAGAGAAATTATTCCGGCAAATCTACAAAATCTGTAGGATCAAATTTAAATCTTATTTCAAAGTATTTTGAATTACTTTTAAAATTTTTGTTATGGAAAATCTAGAAGAAATAATGATTTGTCTTTGTTAGAAATATCGCTTGGTCCAATTTATTATATATTCTAACAAAGTGCAGATTGGATTTTAACCTATTCAAAACATGTCATCAACATTCAAAAATTAATATTAATTAGGAAAAATGACTAATGATGTTCCATAAATTATTTTTTTAAATTGTTTCAAAAAGATTCAAATTAGCTAGTTTTTCTCTTCATTTTTTTCGGTTGAATTTGGAATTTTAAAGATAAACTGTTTTTAAAAATTGTATTTTAATTTTTTTCGTGTTTTCTCCTCTTTTAAACTGTTCAATTAAGTGTTTTTTCATCATTTATTCTCTACAAAAAAAAACTTCCGTAAAAAGAAAAAACATTTACGACAAAATGATAGACAGAAATATCAATTTTTTATATATATAGATTTGTTTATTAAAGGTAATTTGAGCAAATTGGCTATTTCTGGCAATTTATTTAAGTATGTATCAAACTGGAAGCCCTTCGCATTGATCAGTACCCAAGAAGTAGCTCTTGGTTTCAAAAAGGTTGGTGACCCCTGCTGTAGAGGGTCCAGTGTGTCTGGGATGGTCTTCTTGATGTGTGACATGACTATCCTCTCGAAGCACTTCATCACTATTGGGGTGAGTTGTCTAGTATGTTTACTATTTTATTTAGGAAAAACTTTCAATAAGAATCATATGTTTAATGTACCCGAAGATTTTTTGTTAAAATGAAGCCAATAATGTACTTTTTTGTGGTCCCATTTATTTAGAGAAGTATTGAAAAGTATCAAAATACATTTTGGTATAGGTCCCGGTACTATAATATTGGTATCGGGACAACACTAGTAAGAACAGAATTCATTGGTTGATTCTTTGACCACCTTAGTAGTAATTTTTTCACTGGAGAGATTAGTCTCTACGATGCAGCTAAGATAGGTAATCTCATTTTTGTTTGTTATTATATTGTCACCCACTTTGACTGTGAAGTTATCTACTTTTCTGAGGTTAGGAATTGACCCAAAGACCTGTGTACTTGCAAGTACCGAGGCAAGTCTTATTTCGGCAGTTTGTCATTGAAAGCCTTGCTAGTCTAGGTCTTGAGGATTCTAGCTTCTCTTGTTTTGTGGCCGTTAGCCTCGGTTCTGTTCTTCATGGGTACAGAAAATGATGGAATGATCACTTAAGCCGCACACAGTTGTTCCACTCGTGGTGATCTGAGACTGGTCAGAAGTAACAAGGAGGTCTATGAAGGTTTAAAAGGACTCACTCACCCTGGTAGTTTGCTTAATGAGCTAAGTGAGACAATGTTGGTGGCACAGCTTAGTGAAGGTTTTAAAAATGGGTGCATCCTTTCAGGACATATCTGTGTTCCAGTCCCCAAGAAGTAAACCTGTATCAACATGTTTACATAAAACTCACACACTCACTAAATACATTTTATAATGTAAACAAATCTAATTAAAGTTATAATTTCACTTCCTAAATCTGACTTACAAGTATCAATAAGTGAACATAAACAATTATTTTCAATAACTAAAGTAGTCAAAACTTGAATTATTAAGGTGACTGACTTTCCTTCAGCGTGTCGTAGATGGTCTCCAATTCCTAAAGAGGAATTGTTGATGAAGATACTCCATAAAACAGCACATAGTAAAACATGTTTTTGTGAAAGTTCCTTTTGGCCCAGGCAACAAAATGACCACCAAAAAATATTTTGCATGATCACAAAAACACACCATGAATGTTTTTGCAGTGATTTTGGAATTAGATTTTTTGAATTTCCATGATATTTTAGTTATAGTAATAACTATGGCATTAAAAGAATATGTTTAAGTTTACAGATAAAGTTTAGGTGTCATAGACCGTATACACAATACAATTTTTACACACTTTACATCAGTGAAGTTAGTAATTGCTTCAATCAATGCTGCCTCGTACTTATAAAAACTTTTCAAATTGCCCCTCATCAAATTTCCAAGTCTGTTTTTGTACTCACTGTTCCACTTTTGAATTAATTTTAGGAACCAATTGGGTATTTCCTGTGTTTTTATTGTTTGTTTTGCTACACACTTTTAACACAACACACGGAAGAACACAAATAATGTAATTGTGTCAACAGTGTCAGTTCAAAACTATTTCTATTCCCTCTTGATCTTATTTACTTATTTACCCAACAGATGTCCAGCAGCCCCCTCACATTAAAGAGGAAGAGGAGAATCCACAGCCCCCTCACATTAAAGAGGAAGAGGAGAATCCACAGCCCCCCCACATGAAAGAGGAAGAGGAGGAAGTGTGGATCAGTCAGGAGGGAGAGTGTCCTGTAGGGCAGGAGGAGGCTGATGTCAGCAAGTTTCCACTGACTGTTGTCTCTGTGAAGACTGAAGAGCATGAAGACAAACCACCTGAGTCCTCACAGCTTCATCACAGTCCAAGTAAGCACAACATTTTATTCTCAGGGCATTCAATCCATCACAACTGGACTCTTCACGTTGTCTTACAAGACCTTTGTCCTCTCATCCAAGTAGGCTTCATCACTTCATGCTCATACACTTCAAGTCTTAAATCTAATCATTGGAATTTAGAGGGGAACCACACTTTTTGGGGGATTTTTTCTATTTTTCACAATCATTATGAAAGACACAACGGTTGATATATTTACACACAAAAAATCCCATTCTAACTGGGCTGGGCAATATGGCCTTTTAATAATATCTCAATATGTTCAGTCCACATCACGATACAGCATATATATGTGGATATTTTGCCTTAGCCTTGAATGAACACTTGATGCATATAATCACAGCAGTATGATGATTCTATGTGTCTACATTCAAACATTCTTCTTCATACTGCATTCATATATGCTACTTTTAAACTTTCATGAAGAGAGGGAAACCACAACTAAGTCAAATTAGCAAAAGTGTATTTATTAAACAGTTATTAAGCAGTGGCACAAACATTCATGTCATTTCCAAAGCAAAAAGTGCAAGATTGTCAGAGACATTTTAAAACAAGCTATGAGTGCACTTTTGTGCATGATGTCACTAAGATGACATAGCAAAACAACACTATATTAAAGTGCACCTGTTGTACAGAACACCACTACAATAGTTTAAAACAAATAAAGTGCACTTTTCTGCATGATGTCACACAAGATATTTCAATAAGTGTCAAATAAAAATATGCTGCATAATAGGAAATCAAATAGTGTATGTCCTTCGCTATGTGGTAGGTTCCTACGGACGTTATCTCCTTCTGTTGTTGACCAGTTTTTTCATATGGGGTTGATGTGGAAATGGTTGTATGGGCATTTTGTGGGTGTGGCACCAAACTGAGATGTTGACATGCAGAGTTTCAAGCACTCCTCATTCTCTAGCGGGTGACTTTTCAAATGATGCTACACATTAGCAGTGCTGCAACTTTTTGTAGCAACGCTTTTGCCGCATACTTGACATATTACGGTTGTCTTTTCAACATCTTCCCTTTTGAAACCAAACCACCGCCAGACAATGGACTCTGTGCTGCTTTTCTTGGGAATTAATTATTCCTTCATTTGTTACCAGACTAGCACCTTCTTTCTCTCGTATTACCACTAGCACCACCCCGTTAGCACCACAGCTAACGTTATAATGCCGCTACCTGTCTGCTCTGCGAGGGCGTATGACGTTGCACACGCGACAGTATGTGACGTATGTGAGAAGGTGCGCTTGTTTTATGTCTCTGTGAGAAGGAGAGACAAGAAAGAGTGAGAAGATGATGTAGTGTAATGCCCGCGGCTAAAAGCAACTGAGTGAGAATCTATACTCCAATACTGACAATATAGTCATTTTCTATAGCGCACAGAGACAAACCCACAATATATGGAGTATATTCCATATATCACCCAGCCCTAATTCTAACTCATAAATGTAAATAAAAGTCCACTTGCAATGGAGCCAATGGGAGGTCCTCTCTAATCATCCAAAAAACGCCAACCAAGTATTGAGTTGAGTTGAGATGAGTATGACTTTATTTGGAACATGCAAGCATACAACATGATACATCACACATGCATGTATACAACATGATACATCACACATGCATGCATACAACATGATACATCACACATGCATGCATACAACATGATACATCACACATGCACGCATACAACATGATACATCACACATGCATGTATACAACATGATACATCACACATGCACGCATACAACATGATACATCACACATGCATGTATACAACATGATACATCACACATGCATGCATACAACATGATACATCACACATGCATGCATACAACATGATACATCACACATGCACGCATACAACATGATACATCACACATGCATGCATACAACATGATACATCACACATGCACGCATACAACATGATACATCACACATGCATGTATACAACATGATACATCACACATGCATGCATACAACATGATACATCACACATGCACGCATACAACATGATACATCACACATGCATGTATACAACATGATACATCACACATGCATGCATACAACATGATACATCGCACATGCATGCATACAACATGATACATCGCACATGCATGTATACAACATGATACATCACACATGCAAGCATACAACATGATACATCACACATGCATGCATACAACATGATACATCACACATGCATGCATACAACATATACATCACACATACAACATGATACATCACACATGCATGCATACAACATGATACATCACACATGCATGCATACAACATGATACATCACACATGCATTCATACAACATGATACATCACACATACAACATGATACATCACACATGCATGTATACAACTTGATACATCACACATGCATGCATACCACATGATACATCACACATACATGCATACAACATGATACTTCACGCATACAACATGATACTTCACACATACAACATGATACATCACACATGCATGCATACAACATGATACATCACACATGCTTGCATACAACTAGATACATCACACATGCATGCATACAACATGATACACCACACATGCATGCATACAACATGATACATCACACATGCATGCATACAACATGATACATCACACATGCATGTATACAACATGATACATCACACATGCATGCATACAACATGATACATCACACATACAGCATGCATACAACATGATACATCACACATGCGTGCATACAACATGATACATCACACATGCATGTATACAACATGATACATCACACATACAACATGATACATCACACATGCATGTATACAACTTGATACATCACACATGCATGCATACCACATGATACATCACACATACATGCATACAACATGATACTTCACGCATACAACATGATACTTCACACATACAACATGATACATCACACATGCATGCATACAACATGATACATCACACATGCAAGTATACAACATGATACATCACACATGCAAGCATACAACATGATACATCCCACATGCATGAATACAACATATACATCACACATACAACATGATACATCACACATGCATGCATACAACATGATACATCACACATGCATTCATACAACATGATACATCACACATACAACATGATACATCACACATGCATGTTTACAACTTGATACATCACACATGCATGCATACCACATGATACATCACACATACATGCATACAACATGATACTTCACGCATACAACATGATACTTCACACATACAACATGATACATCACACATGCATGCATACAACATGATACATCACACATGCTTGCATACAACTAGATACATCACACATGCATGCATACAACATGATACATCACACATGCATGCATACAACATGATACATCACACATGCATGCATACAACATGATACATCACACATGCATGTATACAACATGATACATCACACATGCATGCATACAACATGATACATCACACATACAGCATGCATACAACATGATACATCACACATACAACATGATACATCACACATGCATGTATACAACATTATACATCACACATGCATGCATACAACATGATACATCACACATACATGCATACAACATGATACATCACACATACAACATGATACATCACACATGCATGCATACAACATGATACATCACACATGCTTGCATACAACATGATACATCACACATGCATGCATACAACATGATACATCACACATGCATGCATACAACATGATACATCACACATGCATGCATACAACATGATACATCACACATGCATGTATACAACATGATACATCACACATGCATGCATACAACATGATACATCACACATACAACATGATACATCACACATGCATGCATACAACATGATACATCACACATACAACATGATACATCACACATGCATGCATACAACATGATATCATGTTGTATGCATGCATGTGTGATGTATCATGTTTTATGCATGCATGTGTGATGTATCATGTTGTATACATGCATGTGTGATGTATCATGTTGTATGCATGCATGTGTGATGTATCATGCATGCATGCATACAACATGATACATCACACATGCACGCATACAACATGATACATCACACATACATGCATACAACATGATACATCACACATGCACGCATACAACATGATACATCACACATGCACGCATACAACATGATACATCACACATGCATGTATACAACATGATACATCACACATGCACGCATACAACATGATACATCACACATGCACGCATACAACATGATACATCACACATACAACATGAAACATCACACATGCAAGCATACAACATGATACATCACACATGCACGCATACAACATGATACATCACACATGCACGCATACAACATGATACATCACACATACAACATGATACATCACACATGCATGCATACAACATGATACATCACACATGCATTCATACAACATGATACATCACACATACAACATGATACATCACACATGCATGTATACAACTTGATACATCACACATGCATGCATACCACATGATACATCACACATGCATGCATACAACATGATACATCACACATGCAAGTATACAACATGATACATCACACATGCAAGCATACAACATGATACATCCCACATGCATGAATACAACATATACATCACACATACAACATGATACATCACACATGCATGCATACAACATGATACATCACACATGCATTCATACAACATGATACATCACACATACAACATGATACATCACACATGCATGTATACAACTTGATACATCACACATGCATGCATACCACATGATACATCACACATACATGCATACAACATGATACTTCACGCATACAACATGATACTTCACACATACAACATGATACATCACACATGCATGCATACAACATGATACATCACACATGCTTGCATACAACTAGATACATCACACATGCATGCATACAACATGATACATCACACATGCATGCATACAACATGATACATCACACATGCATGCATACAACATGATACATCACACATGCATGTATACAACATGATACATCACACATGCATGCATACAACATGATACATCACACATGCACGCATACAACATGATACATCACACATGCATGTATACAACATGATACATCACACATGCACGCATACAACATGATACATCACACATGCATGTATACAACATGATACATCACACATGCACGCATACAACATGATACATCACACATGCATGTATACAACATGATACATCACACATGCATGCATACAACATGATACATCACACATGCATGCATACAACATGATACATCACACATGCACGCATACAACATGATACATCACACATGCATGCATACAACATGATACATCACACATGCACGCATACAACATGATACATCACACATGCATGTATACAACATGATACATCACACATGCATGCATACAACATGATACATCACACATGCACGCATACAACATGATACATCACACATGCATGTATACAACATGATACATCACACATGCATGCATACAACATGATACATCGCACATGCATGCATACAACATGATACATCGCACATGCATGCATACAACATGATACATCACACATGCAAGCATACAACATGATACATCACACATGCAAGCATACAACATGATACATCACACATGCATGCATACAACATGATACATCACACATGCATGCATACAACATATACATCACACATACAACATGATACATCACACATGCATGCATACAACATGATACATCACACATGCATGCATACAACATGATACATCACACATGCATTCATACAACATGATACATCACACATACAACATGATACATCACACATGCATGTATACAACTTGATACATCACACATGCATGCATACCACATGATACATCACACATACATGCATACAACATGATACTTCACGCATACAACATGATACTTCACACATACAACATGATACATCACACATGCATGCATACAACATGATACATCACACATGCTTGCATACAACTAGATACATCACACATGCATGCATACAACATGATACACCACACATGCATGCATACAACATGATACATCACACATGCATGCATACAACATGATACATCACACATGCATGTATACAACATGATACATCACACATGCATGCATACAACATGATACATCACACATACAGCATGCATACAACATGATACATCACACATGCGTGCATACAACATGATACATCGCACATGCATGTATACAACATGATACATCACACATACAACATGATACATCACACATGCATGTATACAACTTGATACATCACACATGCATGCATACCACATGATACATCACACATACATGCATACAACATGATACTTCACGCATACAACATGATACTTCACACATACAACATGATACATCACACATGCATGCATACAACATGATACATCACACATGCAAGTATACAACATGATACATCACACATGCAAGCATACAACATGATACATCCCACATGCATGAATACAACATATACATCACACATACAACATGATACATCACACATGCATGCATACAACATGATACATCACACATGCATTCATACAACATGATACATCACACATACAACATGATACATCACACATGCATGTTTACAACTTGATACATCACACATGCATGCATACCACATGATACATCACACATACATGCATACAACATGATACTTCACGCATACAACATGATACTTCACACATACAACATGATACATCACACATGCATGCATACAACATGATACATCACACATGCTTGCATACAACTAGATACATCACACATGCATGCATACAACATGATACATCACACATGCATGCATACAACATGATACATCACACATGCATGCATACAACATGATACATCACACATGCATGTATACAACATGATACATCACACATGCATGCATACAACATGATACATCACACATACAGCATGCATACAACATGATACATCACACATACAACATGATACATCACACATGCATGTATACAACATTATACATCACACATGCATGCATACAACATGATACATCACACATACATGCATACAACATGATACATCACACATACAACATGATACATCACACATGCATGCATACAACATGATACATCACACATGCTTGCATACAACATGATACATCACACATGCATGCATACAACATGATACATCACACATGCATGCATACAACATGATACATCACACATGCATGCATACAACATGATACATCACACATGCATGTATACAACATGATACATCACACATGCATGCATACAACATGATACATCACACATACAACATGATACATCACACATGCATGCATACAACATGATACATCACACATACAACATGATACATCACACATGCATGCATACAACATGATATCATGTTGTATGCATGCATGTGTGATGTATCATGTTTTATGCATGCATGTGTGATGTATCATGTTGTATACATGCATGTGTGATGTATCATGTTGTATGCATGCATGTGTGATGTATCATGCATGCATGCATACAACATGATACATCACACATGCACGCATACAACATGATACATCACACATACATGCATACAACATGATACATCACACATGCACGCATACAACATGATACATCACACATGCACGCATACAACATGATACATCACACATGCATGTATACAACATGATACATCACACATGCACGCATACAACATGATACATCACACATGCACGCATACAACATGATACATCACACATACAACATGAAACATCACACATGCAAGCATACAACATGATACATCACACATGCACGCATACAACATGATACATCACACATGCACGCATACAACATGATACATCACACATACAACATGATACATCACACATGCATGCATACAACATGATACATCACACATGCATTCATACAACATGATACATCACACATACAACATGATACATCACACATGCATGTATACAACTTGATACATCACACATGCATGCATACCACATGATACATCACACATACATGCATACAACATGATACTTCACGCATACAACATGATACTTCACACATACAACATGATACATCACACATGCATGCATACAACATGATACATCACACATGCTTGCATACAACTAGATACATCACACATGCATGCATACAACATGATACATCACACATGCATGCATACAACATGATACATCACACATGCATGCATACAACATGATACATCACACATGCATGTATACAACATGATACATCACACATGCATGCATACAACATGATACATCACACATACAGCATGCATACAACATGATACATCACACATGCATGTATACAACATTATACATCACACATGCATGCATACAACATGATACATCACACATACATGCATACAACATGATACATCACACATACAACATGATACATCACACATGCATGCATACAACATGATACATCACACATGCTTGCATACAACATGATACATCACACATGCATGCATACAACATGATACATCACACATGCATGCATACAACATGATACATCACACATGCATGCATACAACATGATATATCACACATGCATGTATACAACATGATACATCACACATGCATGCATACAACATGATACATCACACATACAACATGATACATCACACATGCATGCATACAACATGATACATCACAAATACAACATGATACATCACACATGCATGCATACAACATGATATCATGTTGTATGCATGCATGTGTGATGTATCATGTTGTATGCATGCATGTGTGATGTATCATGTTGTATACATGCATTTGTGATGTATCATGTTGTATGCATGCATGTGTGATGTATCATGCATGCATTTATACAACATGATACATCACACATGCACGCATACAACATGATACATCACACATACATGCATACAACATGATACATCACACATGCACGCATACAACATGATACATCACACATGCACGCATACAACATGATACATCACACATGCACGCATACAACATGATACATCACACATGCAAGCATACAACATGATACATCACACATGCACGCATACAACATGATACATCACACATACAACATGAAACATCACACATGCACGCATACAACATGATACATCACACATGCACGCATACAACATGATACATCACACATGCACGCATACAACATGATACATCACACATGCATGTATACAACATGATATCATGTTGTATGCATGCATGTGTGATGTATCATGCATGCATGCATACAACATGATACATCACACATACATGCATACAACATGATACATCACACATGCACGCATACAACATGATACATCACACATGCACGCATACAACATGATACATCACACATGCACGCATACAACATGATACATCACACATGCACGCATACAACGTGATACATCACACATGCACGCATACAACATGATACAACATGATACATCACACATGCACGCATACAACATGATACATCACACATGCACGCATACAACATGATACATCACACATGCACGCATACAACATGATACATCACACATTCACGCATACAACGTGATACATCACACATACAACATGAAACATCACACATGCACGCATACAACATGATACATCACACATGCACGCAAACAACATGATACATCACACATGCATGTATACAACATGATATCATGTTGTATGCATGCATGTGTGATGTATCATGCATGCATGCATACAACATGATACATCACACATGCATGTATACAACATGATACATCACACATGCATGCATACAACATGATACATCGCACATGCATGCATACAACATGATACATCGCACATGCATGCATACAACATGATACATCACACATGCATGTATACAACATGATACATCACACATGCATGCATACAACATGATACATCACACATGCATGCATACAACATGATACATCACACATGCATGCATACAACATGATACATCACACATGCATGCATACAACATGATACATCACACATGCATGCATACAACATGATACATCACACATACAACATGATACATCACACATGCAAGCATACAACATGATACATCACACATGCATGCATACAACATGATACATCACACATGCAAGAATACAACATGATACATCACACATGGAAGCATACAACATGATACATAACACATGCATGTATACAACATGATACATCACACATGCATGCATACAACATGATACATCACACATGTATGTATACAACATGATACATCACACATGCAAGAATACAACATGATACATCACACATGGAAGCATACAACATGATACATAACACATGCATGTATACAACATGATACATCACACATGTATGCATACAACATGATACATCACACATACAACATGATACATCACACATACAACATGATACATCACACATGCAAGAATACAACATGATACATCACACATGGAATTATACAACATGATACATAACACATGCATGTATACAACATGATACATCACACATGCATGCATACAACATGATACATCACACATACAACATGATACATCACACATGCATGTATACAACATGATACATCACACATGCATGCATACAACATGATACATAACACATGCATGCATACAACATGATACATCACACATGCATGCATACAACATGATAGATCACACATGCATGCATACAACATGATACATCACACATGCATGCATACAACATGATACATCACACATGCATACATACAACATGATACATCACACATGCATGCATACAACATGATACATCACACATACAACATGATACATCACACATGCAAGCATACAACATGATACATCACACATGCATGCATACAACATGATACATCACACATGCAAGAATACAACATGATACATCACACATGGAAGCATACAACATGATACATAACACATGCATGTATACAACATGATACATCACACATGCTTGCATACAACATGATACATCACACATGCATGTATACAACATGATACATCACACATGCATGTATACAACATTATACATCACACATGGAAGCATACAACATGATACATAACACATGCATGTATACAACATGATACATCACACATGTATGCATACAACATGATACATCACACATACAACATGATACATCACACATACAACATGATACATCACACATGCAAGAATACAACATGATACATCACACATGGAAGCATACAACATGATACATAACACATGCATGTATACAACATGATACATCACACATGCATGCATACAACATGATACATCACACATGCATGTATACAACATGATACATCACACATGCTTGCATACAACATGATACATCACACATGCATGCATACAACATGATACATCACACATGCATGTATACAACATGATACATCACACATGCATGCATACAACATGATACATCACACATACAGCATGATACATCACACATGCAAGCATACAACATGATACATCACACATGCATGCATACAACATGATACATCACACATGCAAGAATAGAACATGATACATCACACATGCATGCATACAACATGATACATAACACATGCATGTATACAACATGATACATAACACATGCATGTATACAACATGATACATCACACATGTATGCATACAACATGATACATCACACATACAACATGATACATCACACATACAACATGATACATCACACATGCAAGAATACAACATGATACATCACACATGGAAGCATACAACATGATACATAACACATGCATGTATACAACATGATACATCACACATGCATGCATACAACATGATACATCACACATACAACATGATACATCACACATGCATGTATACAACATGATACATCACACATGCTTGCATACAACATGATACATCACACATGCATGCATACAACATGATACATCACACATGCATGTATACAACATGATACATCACACATGCATGCATACAACATGATACATCACACATACAACATGATACATCACACATGCAAGCATACAACATGATACATCACACATGCATGCATACAACATGATACATCACACATGCAAGAATAGAACATGATACATCACACATGGAAGCATACAACATGATACATAACACATGCATGTATACAACATGATACATCACACATGCATGCATACAACATGATACATCACACATGCATGTATACAACATGATACATCACACATGCAAGAATACAACATGATACATCACACATGGAAGCATACAACATGATACATAACACATGCATGTATACAACATGATACATCACACATGCATGCATACAACATGATACATCACACATACAACATGATACATCACACATGCATGTATACAACATTATACATCACACATGCATATATACAACATGATACATCACACATACAACATGATACATCACACATTCATGCATACAACATGATACATCACACATGCTTGCATACAACATGATACATCACACATGCATGCATACAACATGATACATCACACATGCATGCATACAACATGATACATCACACATGCATGCATACAACATGATACATCACACATGCATGCATACAACATGATACATCACACATGCATGCATACAACATGATACATCACACATACATGCATACAACATGATACATCACACATACATGCATACAACATGATAAATCACACATGCATGTATACAACATGATACATCACACATGCATGTGTACAACATGATACATCACACATGCATGCATACAACATGATACATCACACATGCATGCATACAACATGATACATCACACATGCATGCATACAACATGATACATCACACTTGCATGCATACAACATGATACATCACACATGCATGCATACAACATGATACATCACACATGCATGCATACAACATGATACATCACACATACATGCATACAACATGATACATCACACATACATGCATACAACATGATACATCACACATACATGCATACAACATGATACATCACACATACAACATGATACATCACACATGCATGTATACAACATGATACATCACACATGCATGCATACAACATGATACATCACACATGCATGCATACAACATGATACATCACACATGCATGCATACAACATGATACATCACACATACAACATGATACATCACACTTGCATGCATACAACATGATACATCACACATGCATGCATACAACATGATACATCACACATGCATGCATACAACATGATACATCACACTTGCATGCATACAACATGATACATCACACATGCATGCATACAACATGATACATCACACATGGATGCATACAACATGATACATCACACTTGCATGCATACAACATGATACATCACACATGCATGTATACAACATGATACATCACACATGCATGCATACAACATGATACATCACACATGCATGCATACAACATGATACATCACACATGCAAGAATAGAACATGATACATCACACATGGAAGCATACAACATGATACATAACACATGCATGTATACAACATGATACATCACACATGCATGCATACAACATGATACATCACACATGCATGTATACAACATGATACATCACACATGCAAGAATACAACATGATACATCACACATGGAAGCATACAACATGATACATAACACATGCATGTATACAACATGATACATCACACATGCATGCATACAACATGATACATCACACATACAACATGATACATCACACATGCATGTATACAACATTATACATCACACATGCATATATACAACATGATACATCACACATACAACATGATACATCACACATTCATGCATACAACATGATACATCACACATGCTTGCATACAACATGATACATCACACATGCATGCATACAACATGATACATCACACATGCATGCATACAACATGATACATCACACATGCATGCATACAACATGATACATCACACATGCATGCATACAACATGATACATCACACATGCATGCATACAACATGATACATCACACATACATGCATACAACATGATACATCACACATACATGCATACAACATGATACATCACACATGCATGTATACAACATGATACATCACACATGCATGTGTACAACATGATACATCACACATGCATGCATACAACATGATACATCACACATGCATGCATACAACATGATACATCACACATGCATGCATACAACATGATACATCACACTTGCATGCATACAACATGATACATCACACATGCATGCATACAACATGATACATCACACATGCATGCATACAACATGATACATCACACATACATGCATACAACATGATACATCACACATACATGCATACAACATGATACATCACACATACATGCATACAACATGATACATCACACATACAACATGATACATCACACATGCATGTTTACAACATGATACATCACACATGCATGCATACAACATGATACATCACACATGCATGCATACAACATGATACATCACACATGCATGCATACAACATGATACATCACACATACAACATGATACATCACACTTGCATGCATACAACATGATACATCACACATGCATGCATACAACATGATACATCACACATGCATGCATACAACATGATACATCACACTTGCATGCATACAACATGATACATCACACATGCATGCATACAACATGATACATCACACATGGATGCATACAACATGATACATCACACTTGCATGCATACAACATGATACATCACACATGCATGTATACAACATGATACATCACACATGCATGCATACAACATGATACATCACACATGCATGCATACAACATGATACATCACACATGCATGCATACAACATGATACATCACACATACAACATGATACATCACACTTGCATGCATACAACATGATACATCACACATGCATGCATACAACATGATACATCACACATGCATGCATACAACATGATACATCACACTTGCATGCATACAACATGATACATCACACATGCATGCATACAACATGATACATCACACATGCATGCATACAACATGATACATCACACATGCATGCATACAACATGATACATCACACATGCATGCATACAACATGATACATCACACATGCATGCATACAACATGATACATCACACATACATGCATACAACATGATACATCACACATACATGCATACAACATGATACATCACACATGCATGTATACAACATGATACATCACACATGCATGTGTACAACCCGATACATCACACATGCATGCATACAACATGATACATCACACATGCATGCATACAACATGATACATCACACATGCATGCATACAACATGATACATCACACTTGCATGCATACAACATGATACATCACACATGCATGCATACAACATGATACATCACACATGCATGCATACAACATGATACATCACACATACATGCATACAACATGATACATCACACATACATGCATACAACATGATACATCACACATACAACATGATACATCACACATGCATGTATACAACATGATACATCACACATGCATGCATACAACATGATACATCACACATGCATGCATACAACATGATACATCACACATGCATGCATACAACATGATACATCACACATACAACATGATACATCACACTTGCATGCATACAACATGATACATCACACATGCATGCATACAACATGATACATCACACATGCATGCATACAACATGATACATCACACTTGCATGCATACAACATGATACATCACACATGCATGCATACAACATGATACATCACACATGGATGCATACAACATGATACATCACACATGCATGCATACAACATGATACATCACACATGCATGTATACAACATGATACATCACACATGCATGCATACAACATGATACATCACACATGCATGCATACAACATGATACATCACACATGCATGCATACAACATGATACATCACACATACAACATGATACATCACACTTGCATGCATACAACATGATACATCACACATGCATGCATACAACATGATACATCACACATGCATGCATACAACATGATACATCACACTTGCATGCATACAACATGATACATCACACATGCATGCATACAACATGATACATCACACATGGATGCATACAACATGATACATCACACATGCATGCATACAACATGATACATCACACATGCATGTATACAACATGATACATCACACATGCATGTATACAACATGATACATCACACATGCATACATACAACATGATACATCACACATGCATGCATACAACATGATACATCACACATACAACATGATACATCACACTTGCATGCATACAACATGATACATCACACATGTATGCATACAACATGATACATCACACATGCATGCATACAACATGATACATCACACTTGCATGCATACAACATGATACATCACACATACATGCATACAACATGATACATCACACATGCATGCATACAACATGATACATCACACATGCATACATACAACATGATACATCACACATACAACATGATACATCACACATGCATGCATACAACATGATACATCACACATGCATGCATACAACATGATACATCACACTTGCATGCATACAACATGATACATCACACATACATGTATACAACATGATACATCACACATGCATACATACAACATGATACATCACACATGCATGCATACAACATGATACATCACACATACAACATGATACATCACACTTGCATGCATACAACATGATACATCACACATGCATGCATACAACATGATACATCACACATGCATGCATACAACATGATACATCACACATGCATGCATACAACATGATACATCACACATACATGCATACAACATGATACGTCACACATGCATGCATACAACATGATACATCACACATGCATGCATACAACATGATACATCACACATACAACATGATACATCACACATGCGTGCATACAACATGATACATCACACATGCATGCATACAACATGATACATCACACATGCATGCATACAACATGATACATCACACATGCATGCATACAACATGATACATCACACATGCATGCATACAACATGATACATCACACATGCATGCATACAACATGATACATCACACATACAACATGATACATCACACATGCATGTATACAACATGATACATCACACATGCAAGAATACAACATGATACATCACACATACAACATGATACATCACACATGCATGTATACAACATTATACATCACACATGCATATATACAACATGATACATCACACATACAACATGATACATCACACATTCATGCATACAACATGATACATCACACATGCTTGCATACAACATGATACATCACACATGCATGCATACAACATGATACATCACACATGCATGCATACAACATGATACATCACACATGCATGCATACAACATGATACATCACACATACATGCATACAACATGATACATCACACATGCATGTATACAACATGATACATCACACATGCATGTGTACAACATGATACATCACACATGCATGCATACAACATGATACATCACACATGCATGCATACAACATGATACATCACACATGCATGCATACAACATGATACATCACACTTGCATGCATACAACATGATACATCACACATGCATGCATACAACATGATACATCACACATGCATGCATACAACATGATACATCACACATACATGCATACAACATGATACATCACACATACATGCATACAACATGATACATCACACATACATGCATACAACATGATACATCACACATACAACATGATACATCACACATGCATGTATACAACATGATACATCACACATGCATGCATACAACATGATACATCACACATGCATGCATACAACATGATACATCACACATGCATGCATACAACATGATACATCACACATACAACATGATACATCACACTTGCATGCATACAACATGATACATCACACATGCATGCATACAACATGATACATCACACATGCATGCATACAACATGATACATCACACTTGCATGCATACAACATGATACATCACACATGCATGCATACAACATGATACATCACACATGGATGCATACAACATGATACATCACACTTGCATGCATACAACATGATACATCACACATGCATGTATACAACATGATACATCACACATGCATGCATACAACATGATACATCACACATGCATGCATACAACATGATACATCACACATGCATGCATACAACATGATACATCACACATACAACATGATACATCACACTTGCATGCATACAACATGATACATCACACATGCATGCATACAACATGATACATCACACATGCATGCATACAACATGATACATCACACTTGCATGCATACAACATGATACATCACACATGCATGCATACAACATGATACATCACACATGCATGCATACAACATGATACATCACACATGCATGCATACAACATGATACATCACACATGCATGCATACAACATGATACATCACACATGCATGCATACAACATGATACATCACACATACATGCATACAACATGATACATCACACATACATGCATACAACATGATACATCACACATGCATGTATACAACATGATACATCACACATGCATGTGTACAACCCGATACATCACACATGCATGCATACAACATGATACATCACACATGCATGCATACAACATGATACATCACACATGCATGCATACAACATGATACATCACACTTGCATGCATACAACATGATACATCACACATGCATGCATACAACATGATACATCACACATGCATGCATACAACATGATACATCACACA
The DNA here is from genome assembly GCF_033978795.1 of Nerophis ophidion. Classification (NCBI taxonomy): domain Eukaryota; kingdom Metazoa; phylum Chordata; class Actinopteri; order Syngnathiformes; family Syngnathidae; genus Nerophis; species Nerophis ophidion. The sequence continues at coordinate 112,764 of NW_026906989.1, read as the reverse complement.
TACATGCATACAACATGATACATCACACATACATGCATACAACATGATACATCACACATACATGCATACAACATGATACATCACACATACAACATGATACATCACACATGCATGTATACAACATGATACATCACACATGCATGCATACAACATGATACATCACACATGCATGCATACAACATGATACATCACACATGCATGCATACAACATGATACATCACACATACAACATGATACATCACACTTGCATGCATACAACATGATACATCACACATGCATGCATACAACATGATACATCACACATGCATGCATACAACATGATACATCACACTTGCATGCATACAACATGATACATCACACATGCATGCATACAACATGATACATCACACATGGATGCATACAACATGATACATCACACATGCATGCATACAACATGATACATCACACATGCATGTATACAACATGATACATCACACATGCATGCATACAACATGATACATCACACATGCATGCATACAACATGATACATCACACATGCATGCATACAACATGATACATCACACATACAACATGATACATCACACTTGCATGCATACAACATGATACATCACACATGCATGCATACAACATGATACATCACACATGCATGCATACAACATGATACATCACACTTGCATGCATACAACATGATACATCACACATGCATGCATACAACATGATACATCACACATGGATGCATACAACATGATACATCACACATGCATGCATACAACATGATACATCACACATGCATGTATACAACATGATACATCACACATGCATGTATACAACATGATACATCACACATGCATACATACAACATGATACATCACACATGCATGCATACAACATGATACATCACACATACAACATGATACATCACACTTGCATGCATACAACATGATACATCACACATGTATGCATACAACATGATACATCACACATGCATGCATACAACATGATACATCACACTTGCATGCATACAACATGATACATCACACATACATGCATACAACATGATACATCACACATGCATGCATACAACATGATACATCACACATGCATACATACAACATGATACATCACACATACAACATGATACATCACACATGCATGCATACAACATGATACATCACACATGCATGCATACAACATGATACATCACACTTGCATGCATACAACATGATACATCACACATACATGTATACAACATGATACATCACACATGCATACATACAACATGATACATCACACATGCATGCATACAACATGATACATCACACATACAACATGATACATCACACTTGCATGCATACAACATGATACATCACACATGCATGCATACAACATGATACATCACACATGCATGCATACAACATGATACATCACACATGCATGCATACAACATGATACATCACACATACATGCATACAACATGATACGTCACACATGCATGCATACAACATGATACATCACACATGCATGCATACAACATGATACATCACACATACAACATGATACATCACACATGCGTGCATACAACATGATACATCACACATGCATGCATACAACATGATACATCACACATGCATGCATACAACATGATACATCACACATGCATGCATACAACATGATACATCACACATACAACATGATACATCACACATGCATGTATACAACATGATACATCACACATGCAAGAATACAACATGATACATCACACATGGAAGCATACAACATGATACATAACACATGCATGTATACAACATGATACATCACACATGCATGCATACAACATGATACATCACACATACAACATGATACATCACACATGCATGTATACAACATTATACATCACACATGCATATATACAACATGATACATCACACATACAACATGATACATCACACATTCATGCATACAACATGATACATCACACATGCTTGCATACAACATGATACATCACACATGCATGCATACAACATGATACATCACACATGCATGCATACAACATGATACATCACACATGCATGCATACAACATGATACATCACACATGCATGCATACAACATGATACATCACACATGCATGCATACAACATGATACATCACACATGCATGCATACAACATGATACATCACACATACATGCATACAACATGATACATCACACATACATGCATACAACATGATACATCACACATGCATGTATACAACATGATACATCACACATGCATGTGTACAACATGATACATCACACATGCATGCATACAACATGATACATCACACATGCATGCATACAACATGATACATCACACATGCATGCATACAACATGATACATCACACTTGCATGCATACAACATGATACATCACACATGCATGCATACAACATGATACATCACACATGCATGCATACAACATGATACATCACACATACATGCATACAACATGATACATCACACATACATGCATACAACATGATACATCACACATACATGCATACAACATGATACATCACACATACAACATGATACATCACACATGCATGTATACAACATGATACATCACACATGCATGCATACAACATGATACATCACACATGCATGCATACAACATGATACATCACACATGCATGCATACAACATGATACATCACACATACAACATGATACATCACACTTGCATGCATACAACATGATACATCACACATGCATGCATACAACATGATACATCACACATGCATGCATACAACATGATACATCACACTTGCATGCATACAACATGATACATCACACATGCATGCATACAACATGATACATCACACATGCATGCATACAACATGATACATCACACATGCATGCATACAACATGATACATCACACATACAACATGATACATCACACTTGCATGCATACAACATGATACATCACACATGCATGCATACAACATGATACATCACACATGCATGCATACAACATGATACATCACACTTGCATGCATACAACATGATACATCACACATGCATGCATACAACATGATACATCACACATGGATGCATACAACATGATACATCACACATGCATGCATACAACATGATACATCACACATGCATGTATACAACATGATACATCACACATGCATGTATACAACATGATACATCACACATGCATACATACAACATGATACATCACACATGCATGCATACAACATGATACATCACACATACAACATGATACATCACACTTGCATGCATACAACATGATACATCACACATGTATGCATACAACATGATACATCACACATGCATGCATACAACATGATACATCACACTTGCATGCATACAACATGATACATCACACATACATGCATACAACATGATACATCACACATGCATGCATACAACATGATACATCACACATGCATACATACAACATGATGCATCACACATACAACATGATACATCACACATGCATGCATACAACATGATACATCACACATGCATGCATACAACATGATACATCACACTTGCATGCATACAACATGATACATCACACATACATGTATACAACATGATACATCACACATGCATACATACAACATGATACATCACACATGCATGCATACAACATGATACATCACACATACAACATGATACATCACACTTGCATGCATACAACATGATACATCACACATGCATGCATACAACATGATACATCACACATGCATGCATACAACATGATACATCACACATGCATGCATACAACATGATACATCACACATACATGCATACAACATGATACGTCACACATGCATGCATACAACATGATACATCACACATGCATGCATACAACATGATACATCACACATACAACATGATACATCACACATGCGTGCATACAACATGATACATCACACATGCATGCATACAACATGATACATCACACATGCATGCATACAACATGATACATCACACATGCATGCATACAACATGATACATCACACATGCATGCATACAACATGATACATCACACATGCATGCATACAACATGATACATCACACATACAACATGATACATCACACATGCATGCATACAACATGATACATCACACATGCATGCATACAACATGATACATCACACATGCATGCATACAACATGATACATCACACATGCATGCATACAACATGATACATCACACATACAACATGATACATCACACATACATGCATACAACATGATACATCACACATGCATGCATACAACATGATACATCACACATGGATGCATACAACATGATACAGTCAGGACAAAAAAAGCATGTTGGTTTGAGAACTTAAAAAAATCCCAGTTTTCCTGAGATTCAAACTCTTCAACATTCAAACTATTCTTATATTCATACTACATTCTGTCAACCTTTCAGTTCAGCTTCAGCATTGGAGAATTCAAACACAATTCTTTCAGGAATTTCTTCATCTACTTAATATTATTATAATAATTAAATGTAGCTTACCACATTGAATGTGTGGACTGCATGAATGATGTCTTCTCAGTTCTCACTGTAACGCAATTTGAGTGTCTAGAAACACACTAAATTAATTCAATATTACTGTTATTAATAAGGTAAACAAGTTATCTTTTGAAGGAGTAGTCAGTAATCTGATTACTTCTTCCCAGTTTAACTGTGGTGACACTATCTAAATGAAAGCAAAACAGATGTCATCTTTTTTGGACAACATGTTTGACCTCGAACAGTACAGTAGAAAATGGATGGATGGATGTTGACTATGCTCATGCTATTTTTAGTGTGACATGTCTCTAAAGATGAATGTGAAAATGACAGTAATTATTGTCCACCAGCAGGGGGAGCTCATCACTAGTACTACTGCGTGGAGGCTGCCATGTGGTACATTATTTCCTGTGTGTGTATGACTTATTCAGAGGGAGAACAGCACACTAGTATGGATTGCAGGAATTAATTTGAGGATGTTTTTATATGAATAAGGTGGATTGGATGTTAGCCTGGGAAGGCATTCCCCTGAAGGTCTTCTTCATGTGTCAGCTGGAAGTACCCTGACTGCTGTGAGGGGAAACTGATGAGATTGTGAGATCATATGTTGGTGCAGGACAATGTCTCATGTGACTGAGCAAAGCTGGACTTTTATCAAGAAAGTTTGTTTTCTCCCGTCCCGTAGATGTCGAAGAACATCTTTTTCGTGAGCAGGAAGAGGAACCACAGCCCCCCCACATTAAAGAGGAAGTTGAGACGCCACAGACCCATAATGTTAAACTGACCCTTCACATTAAAGGGCAAGTGGAGGACCCACTGAACTTACACATCAAAAATAAAGAGGAGGACCCACTGACCCCTCACATTAAACAGGAAGAGGAAGACCAAGATACGCCGCACATTAAAGAGGAAGAGGAGGACCAAGAGCCGCCGCACATTAAAGAGGAAGAGGAGGACCAAGATACGCCGCACATTAAAGAGGAAGAGGAGGACCAAGAGCCGCCGCACATTAAAGAGGAAGAGGAGGAAGAGGGCATCAGTCAGCCTAAATGGTTGGAGGAGTTCCCAGTGACTGGTGTCCCTGTGAAGAGTGAAGATGATGAGGTGAAAGGTGAAAGTGAGGAGAGGGGAGGGGGGGAGCCTCCAAGCAGCAGCTCAACACAACACATGACAACAGAAGCTGATGGAGACCACTGTGGAGGATCACAAGCAGACAAGCTCTTAGCTCCACTATCAGATAGTGAGGACACAACGTCACACTCTCCTGACACTGATGATGAAGACTCTAAAGATGATAAGACATGTCACACTGACAACACTCACTTCACATGTTCTCACTGTCACAAAACCTTTAAATACCATTGTAGTCTGAAAGTACACATAAGATCACACACTGGAGAAAAACCTTTTTCTTGTTCACTCTGTAGTAAAGGTTTTACACAACGTCAGAATTTGAAAGTACACATGAGAACACACACTGGTGAAAAACCTTTTTCTTGTTCAACCTGTGGTAAAGGTTTTACACAACGTCAAAATTTGAAAGTACACATGAAAACACACACTGGAGAAAAACCTTTTTCCTGTTCGACCTGTGGTAAAGGTTTTACAAATAGTACAGATGTGAAAACACACATGAGAACACACACTAGTGAAAAAACTTTTCCCTGTTCAATCTGTGGTAAAGGTTTTACAAGAAGTCAACATTTGAAAGTACACATGAGAACACACACTGGTGAAAAACCTTTTTCTTGTTCAATCTGTGGTAAAGGTTTTACAGAAAGTAATAATTTGAAAAGACACATGAGAACACACACTGGAGAAAAACCTTTTTCCTGTTCGACCTGTGGTAAAGGTTTTACAAATAGTACAGATGTGAAAACACACATGAGAACACACACTAGTGAAAAACCTTTTTCTTGTTCAATCTGTGGTAAAGGTTTTACAGAAAGTCAGAATGTGAAATTACACATGAGAACACACACTGGTGAAAAAACTTTTCCCTGTTCAATCTGTGGTAAAGGTTTTACAAGAAGTCAACATTTGAAAGTACACATGAGAATACACACTGGTGAAAAAGCTTTTTCTTGTTCAACCTGTGGTAAAAGTTTTACACAAAGTCAACATTTGAAAGTACACATGAGAACACACACTGGTGAAAAATCTTTTTCCTGTTCAACCTGTGGTAAAGATTTTACACAAAGTCAAAATATGAAAGTACACATGAGAACACACACTGGTGAAAAATCACATTCCTGTTGAATATGCAACAGAAACTTTTGTGACCGATCAACCCTTGTAGCACACATGAGAACACACCCAGGAGAGAAAGTGTTGAGTTGCAGTGTGTGTGGTGAAAGATTGTCTTCTAAGTAGCAGTGTAAGAAACACAAGTGTGCTGGTGAGAACAGCAGCAGCAAATGAAACTGCAGGATTTGAAATAAACTGTCCAGACTTTCATTTTGACTTTCTAACAACATCAGCACATATAACATGTGTGACATTGTTGTTTGTCCAACAATCTTTTTAATATGCTTCTACATTTATAGATTAGATAGTTGGAAATATAAAAGTATTACTTATTTGTACTTGTAATTGTTGATAATCCCATAGATTATCACCTTTATATGATATACATATGTACTGGTTCACATCTGAAACATCTTCTGGACCACTTCAGGAAGCATATTATTATTTACTTTATACATCATTTAAACAGTTGTCTTTTATACAATTTTAAAATGTGTGACTTTATGAATCATTTGTTGGGTCTCTGTAATCCATTTTATTAATCATCTTTACTACTCTCTTTTGTAATATGATGATTGTGTTGTGATTTTTTTATACTTTAACTTAATATGTATGTACTTGTTCGTTTATGCAATAAAAAGTGAGAGAAAATGGCTGAGTTGTCTGTGGAAGGATGTTTTGTTTTTACTAACATACATTTGTGGGTTAAAAAAAAATCCCCACTATTGTGTTTTAAACATTCTTTACCTTTTTTAACATCCCCAAAACAATATCAATCAAAGTTTGGAATGTCAGGCAAAAGCCAATATTGTACATCATCTCACAGAGCTTTATTTTGCATACATTCATGAAAAAAAAACGTTTAATTTGTTTCCCTATCACAGAACGAACAAGTGTTGTCTTCAATTGCAAAACAACATCTTAAAAAATATTTTAAATTTTTTCCTTAAATTAACTCCTTGGCGTTTGGAAGAATGGAAACTTTCAAATTATGAGTTTTATTTTTTTGTTCCGGAGAAAATACAATAAAGAAGAAATGGTAAATAATTAAAAAAAAAATATATATATATATATTTACTGGAATTACAATATTTTGAACAAAAGCCTTTATAATTGCTTAAAATATTGTGTCTGTTTGCAGGTCATACTTAATGAAATCTTCAAATAATAAAATACTTTATCAGTCAATAAGTGCATCAGTGACCAAATGCCTTTTTCAAACCATTGCTGTTCAAAGATGGATTTGTTTCTCATTTTAATATAAGAACAATTCCATAGTGGAGTATTGTGTGTGATGAAGTTGTGTTTGTAAATTAGTTTCCAGTACAACAACACTTGCTGGTAGGGATGGGTACTGTTCACTTCTAATTCCATGTTTTATGTGTTATATATGTCAATATATTGTGTGTTTGTATTTTGCCAACATGGTAGAATCACATGGGGCTTCACGGTGGCAGAGGGGTTAGTGCGTCTGCCTCACAATACGAAGTTCCTGCAGTCCTGGGTTCAAATCCAGGCTCGGGATCTTTCTGTGTGGAGTTTGCATGTTCTCCCCGTGACTGCGTGGGTTCCCTCCGGGTACTCCGGCTTCCTCCCACTTCCAAAAACATGCACCTGGGGATAGGTTGATTGGCAACACTAAATGGTCCCTAGTGTGTGAATGTGAGTGTGAATGTTGTCTGTCTATCTGTGTTGGCCCTGTGATGAGGTGGCGACTTGTCCAGGGTGTACCCTGCCTTCCGCCCGATTGTAGCTGAGATAGGCGCCAGCGCCCCCCGCAAAGAAAATGGATGGATGGAATTACTGTCTTTTGTAATATGATGATTGTGTTGTGATTGTTTCATATGTATGTCCCCAGACCTTTATGCAATATAAAAGTGAGAGAAAATGGCTGAATTGTTTGTGGAAGGATGGCTTTGTTTTTCAAACTTACATTCGTGGATAAAACAAAAACTCCTATTATTGTGTTTTAAACATTTTTATGGTTGTTTTTCTTTTTAACATCCCCAAAACAATATCAATATCAATCAAAGTTTGTCTTTTTAGGCAAAAGCCAATATTGTACATCATCCTACATAGATTTACTTTGCATACATTCATAAAATAAACAGTTTATTTTGTTTCCCAATCACAGAACGAACAAGTGTTGTCTTCAATTGCAATTCAATATCCTAAAAATGATTTTAAGTGGTCAATTCCGGGGTTGTTTTTTTTCCAAAATGAACCCCTTTGCCTTTGGAAGAATGGAAACTTTCAAGTTCTATTTTTTTTAATATACTATTGAAGAAATAGTAAATAATTACAAAAGATGGTATGCTGTAATTAGAATGTTTTTTACAAAAGCCTTTTATTTTTAGTAATTATTTTTATTTGCAGGTTATAGTTAATGAAATCTTCAATTCATAAAATACTTTTCTCACTCAATAAGTGCATCAGTGACCAAATGCCTTTTTCAAACCATTGCTGTACAAAGATGGATTTGTTTCTCATTTTAATATAAGAACAATTCCATAGTGGAGTATTGTGTGTGATGAAGTTGTGTTTGTAAATTAGTTTCCAGTACAACAACACTACTCTAGCCTTGACTGGAGGGCAAAGCAGGTCTAAATAGCAACCGGCCTATTGACAGTCCAGGTGTGGCCAGGTGCCAATCAGCCGCATCTGAGGGGAAACAGCTCTCAGAGAGACAAGCAGGAAACTGAACCAAAATAAGAGCGCTTACAGGAAATAAAAACAAACACAGAGGAAAAAACATAACTAAACTGTCAGTGACAAATTTGACACATTTATTAAAAAAACAAAACTTCTATTTGTTAATATGAAGGTGAAAATGTAACAAAGACCAGCATATGTTTAATTGAACTGTTTACAAAAGTTTACAATTCAGAAACTATTGATAGAAGTGTTTCATGCTTGTATAAGAAATCATATTCAACTTTATATGTTAAAACAAAATGGGAGAAGGAAGGAGGGATAACTACATCTGAGGAAGAATGGACAATAAAAAGGAGATATCAATGGACTTGTAGCAGCTCACCCAAGTGGAGAGTTTGGCTGGGAAAGTTTTATTCCACCTTCTCAGAAGTCTCAGTATGATAACAACTCCCCTGCCTGTTGGACAAATTGTGGGAATCTAAAGGCAAACCACTAGCATGTTTTCTGGGACTGCTCTGCCATAAAGGACTATTGGAAAGAGATACACCAAGCTCTACAGGATATTTTCAAATCACCCCTTGAAAGTAACATTCTGTTTTTCACACATCGCACCTCAGGATTGGCTGAAAAAAGAGAAATACTTCATGAATATCCTACTAGTGGCTTGTAAAAAGAGCATTACCAGGAAATGGATATTACAGGAGAGCCCAACTTTGAAGAAATGGATGGAAATCACAAAGGACATTTATAAAACACAGGAGATAACAGCTTTATCAAAATGATAAACTAGAGAAATGTACTTCATACTGGAAATACTGGGTTGATTATGTCACGCCACATAAGCCTGATTTTATTTTTTCCAATTCGTGATTAAACTGTTATTTTTTTTTTAAAGATGACTCCCTATATGTACATAGTTTTTTCTATTTATTTATTTACTAACTGTTCATATTCTTTCATTTTTTTTATTATTATCGTTATTATTGTTAATATTACTTTGGTTAGTTTTTTTTTCTTTTTTTGCTGATTTTCTGTGAGCGTTTTGCTGGATTTCAGCAGTTTGTTTTGTTTTCTTCATAGAAAAGTTGCTCTGGGTTTTTGTTCTTTTATCAATAAATATCCCTTTTTTCACTGCACGGTGCCACCTCGTTCTTCTGCATCTTAAAAATAACGAAATGATTGTAACTAGCATTCCCAATTTCCAGTTTTTGGTGAACTCTTGTGAAAAATCCACTCTCATGTTACTCTTTATAGTTAATTCATTTTTAAATTAATAAAATACTAACTGAGTCCTGCTGCTAGTTCACTTTTTGTGGTGTCATTTTGCTACCTGTTTAGGAAATGATATCTTCTTAAATATATAAATAATCTTCCATATTGGCAGCTATAGTGATTCATTTATTCAGCAGAGCAATACTGTTAGGAGCTGAATTAGATGGAACCCAAGGATGCAGAGACATATTGTTTGTAGACAAAATGTATTCTTTTATTCTGGGCGCAAGGAGGATGTAGCCACAAAAACATAAAGCGATGGTGGAGCACAAAAACACACCATAAAAACTACTAAGATAAATACCAAAACTAAACCAAAAGCGCTAGTAAAGACTGGGAATAATACTGACAGATAAGATAAAAAATAAAAGAGCAAAGTACAAAAATAAATCTCTAGACGAAGCTAGGAAACATACTTCAAGAATGAAGTAAAACAGAAACACAAAATTATAAACTGAAAGCGTTAGTCGGCGCTGGATAAACAGGCAAACCTGTAAGATGCACGAGCAAAAACAGGAGGGTTTAGCAAGTGAGACGAAAAGGACAGTCATGCGTGAGGAACAGCAGTAACCACAAAGTACCGGCGCTAACGGGCCGTAAGCACCCAGTTAATAAAGGCACGCTAATCTTTGATTGATTGATTGATACTTTTATTAGTAGATTGCACAGTACAGTACATATTCCGTACAATTGACCACTAAATGGTAACACCCCAATAAGTTTTTCAACTTGTTTAAGTTGGGGTCCATGTTAATCAATTCATGGTACAAATATATACTATCAGCATAATACAGTCATCACACAGGTTAATCATCATAGTATATACATTGAATTATTTACATTATTTACAATCCGGGGGTGGGATGAGGAGCTTTGGTTGATATCAGTACTTCAGTCATCAACAATTGCATCAACAGAGAAATGTGGACATTGAAACAGTGTAGGTCTTATTTAGTAGGATATGTACAGCCAGCAGAGAACATAGTGAGTTCACATAGCATAAGAACAAGTATATACATTAGAAGTACATTTGATTATTTACATTAGGTTATTTATAATCCGGGGAGATGGGATGTAAATGGAGGAGGGTATTAGGAAAGGGTTGAAGTTGCCTGGAGGTGTTGTTTTAGAGCGCTTTTGAAGGAATATAGAGATGCACTTACTTTTACACCTGTTGGGAGTGCATTCCACACTGATGTGGCATAGAAAGAGAACGAGTTAAGACCTTTGTTAGATCGGAATCTGGGTTTAACGTGGTTTGTGGAGCTCCCCCTGGTGTTGTGGTTATGGCCGTCATTTACGTTAAGGAAGAAGTTGGACATGTACTTCTGTATCAGGGAGGTGTCGCGGATTTTATAGACTAGGCTCAGTGCAAGTTGTTTTACTCTGTCCTCCACCCTGAGCCAGCCCACTTTGGAAAAGTGGGTTGGATTGAGGTGTGATCTGGGGTGGAGGTCTAGAAGTAACCGGACTAGCTTATTCTGGTATGTTTGGAGTCTAGATTTGAGGGTTTTGGAGGTGCTGGGGTACCAGGAGGTGCAAGCGTAATCGAAAAAGGGTTGAATGAGAGTTCCCGCTAGAATCCTCAAGGTGTTTTTGTTGACCAGAGAGGAGATTCTGTAGAGGAATCTCGTTCTTTGGTTGACCTTTTTGATCACCTTGGTTGCCATTTTATCACAGGAAAGATTAGCTTCTAGAATGGAACCTAGGTAGGTGATCTCATCTTTCCTGGTGATAACAATGTCACCCACTTTTATAGTGAAATCAATGACCTTCTTAAGTTTGATATGGGACCCATATAGGATGGATTCCGTTTTACCTAAGTGTATGGATAGCTTGTTGTCAGAGAGCCAGGTGCAAATATTAAGTAGTTCAGCACTGAGGATTTGTTCCACCTGTGACTTGTCCTTGCCGGATACCAGCAGGGCCGAGTCATCCACAAACAGGAAGAATTCACAGTGGCATGCTGATGGCATGTCATTTACGTATATTAGGAACAGTAAAGGTCCTAGTATACTGCCTTGGGGGACTCCACAGCTTACTGAGAGGGGAGGGGCACCTCTACCACCTGTTTCTTCCCCTCCAAGTAAGATTGCATCCAGCTTGATGAGGTTTCATCGAATCCGATTGCTCGGAGCTTATCCAACAGTATAGCGTGGTTAACGGTGTCAAAGGCCTTCTGAATGTCCAGCATGACCATGCCGCAGTATTTGCCCGCGTCCACCTCATGTTTGATGTGCTCGCTCAGATAGAGAAGGCATGTGTCAGTGGAGTGCTTAGTTCTGAAGCCGGATTGGAATTTGTACATTAGTTTATTAGTAGCAAGGTATCTATCAACCTGTTCATAAACTATTTTCTCCATTACTTTGGAAATGGAAGTGAGAATAGAAACAGGTCGGTAGTTACCAGGTTCTAATTTGCTTCCTTTTTTTATAAAGGGAGGTTACTCTTGCTATCTTGAAATCCTTGGGTAACTGGCCTTGTTTGATTGAGAGGTTTATTATATGAGTGATTATTGGGGCAATGGTGCTGGCAGAGTCCATGAGGAATCTGGAGGGGATATTGTCAAGGCCGGTGGTCTTGTTTGGGTGGAGCGCGCTCAATTTATTAAGCACCTCGTTAGCTGAGACCATTTCTAATTTGAAATTGTTGTTGACTACTCCGAGCTTTTTGTAGAAGGCTTTAATGTGTTCTACACCAAAGCGACCAGAATGTTGGGATAGCTTGTTTACGAGAGTTGTGGCTATGCTGGTGAAAAAGATGTTAAGTCTGCTTGCTACCTCCATTTTGTCATTGATATAATTTTTTTTTAAGGATTTAGTCAGGTTGTTTGTTTTATTTCTTAATTTATTGCATTGCTTTTTGAGCGTTGAAAGGAGTGATTTGAGGTTATTATTATTGGGTTGTTTATTTACTTCGGTTTTACACTTTTGGTATTCGAAATATTTTCTGTCCCTATCTTTTATGGCAGCTAATAGGTCTGGATTGATCCACGGTTCATAGCGGGCTTTGATCCTGACTGTTCTCATGGGAGCCATATTATTTAGTATCGCTAGGAACGCAGTTTTGAAGCCATCCCAAGCATCCTCAACCAGGTTGCTCGTGAGCACAGGGGACCAGTCCCACTCATCTAATTTGAGGTTGAAATTATCACTGTTGTATTTTTTAAGGGATCTGGATTGAGCTGTTATGTGGCCATTGGCTTTAGGTTTACTTATTTTGCGCGTGCAGAAGGTTATATAGTGGTCGCTAAAACCACAGATCATGACCCCACTATTTTTAATATTATGCCGGTCCGATGTGAGGATGAGATCTATGGTTGACTGGGTGGAAACACACACCCGTGTGGGGAGTGTTATTAGCTGGGAAAGAGCATGCAGATTACAGAATTTGCTGTAAGATTTGAAGACAGGCGCATCTCTGCGTTGAATATCTGTGTTCAGATCTGCAGTTATAATAATCTCCATGTTTTCTACACCAGCTAAGCACTCCTCCAGGGCACCATAGAAATCACTCTGATTAGGGGGTCTGTATACAGTCCCTATTAGTACCGGCTTAGCGTTAGTGAATTTGATTTCTGCCCACACAGATTCAAGGGTATTGTGCTTGAGATCAGAGCGAGTTAAGTATTTAATATCCTGGTGAATATACATACAAACACCACCACCATGTTTATTCCTGTCCTTTCTGATGACCGAGAAGTTTTCTATCTCTATCTCTGAATCAGAAACACTCTCATCTAATTTAGTTTCGGAGAAACACAGGATATTTACCTTATTTTTGGGGAACATTTCTCTGATTTGGTCGAGTTTATTTCCAGAGAGGCTGTTCACATTAAGATGGATGATGTGTAGCCCACCGGAACCAAAGACAACATCAGAGTCCGTTGGAGAGAAGTACTGTCCAGAAGATGGAGGGGTGTTGGTTGTTATTGAGGTTTCTGTGGCAAGACTTGGGGGAGGAAGAGAGGGAGAGTGGCCTATTGTTCGTCGTCCAGGTGATGGGGGAGCGGTGTGGTTGAAGAGGGGGAGGGGGGGCCAGGTAGGAGTGGTGGGGGTAGATGTGCTTTTCGCGGGTTTTGGTGAGGTTGAGAACAAAGACCATGGATCCACGAAGAGACCCCCGAAACCTGTGTAGGCTGTGGGGGGTCCAGGTGACGCGGTGATGACCCTCAAGGTTTCAGGAGAAGTTAGGAGGACCTCCGCGCTGCCGACTTTAATGGTGGCCAGGGAGTCGTCAGAAGCCGTTACGCCGTCCGCCGCTGAGCCGCTGTCTGAGCAGTCTTCCTCCATCTCTGGGCCGCCAACCGCACCGATGTTCGGGGTGAAGTCCTCCGTCGTGCCGCCGACCGCTGGATCGCAGGTGAGCTCGTGTGATGGTGAACAAGTAGGAGCTGGCGTAGGTGGACAGCTAATGTTTTTAGCATAGCTCCGACGAGGTCCCGCAGCTACGCTAGCTTCCTCGGCGTCGTTAGCAACAACATTGCTAGGCTTCGCCTTCGACTGTGGATGAGAGAGAGAGTCAATCTGATGTGCAAACAACATCATGAAACTTCAGTATACCACAAATACAACTTGCTTCCGACAAAAAAGTATACACAATTGCTGTCTTCCTCGCTGATGAAACATGATAGCAACATGCATCTGCTAGCTCAGGATCGCCCCCACTTCTCAGTGTGGTGAGTTGGAGTATCAATCAATCAATCAATGTTTACTTATATAGCCCTAAATCACTAGTGTCTCAAAGGGCTGCACAAACCACCACGACATCCTCGGTAGGCCCACATAAGGGCAAGGAAAACTCACACCCAGTGGGACATTGGTGACAATAATGACTATGAGAACCTTGGAGAGGAGGAAAGCAATGGATGTCGAGCGGGTCTAACATGATACTGTGAAAGTTCAATCCATAATGGATCCAACACAGTCGCGAGAGTCCAGTCCAAAGCGGATCCAACACAGCAATACAGTGCTGAAATCTGTATTTTAAAGGCCTACTGAAAGCCACTACTAGCGACCACACAGTCTGATAGTTTATATATCAATGATGAAATATTAACATTGCAACACATGCCAATACGGCTGCTTTAGTTTACTAAATTGCATTTTTAAATTTCCCGGGAGTTTCTTCTTGAAAACGTTGCGTAATGATGACGTGTACGCAAGACGTCACAGGTTTTTAGGAAGTATGAGCGCTGCACACACACACAGCTAAAAGTTGTCTGCTTTAACAGCATAATTACACAGTATTTTGGACATCTGTGATGCTGAATCTTTTGTGATTTGTTCAATTAATATTGGAGAAGTCAAAGTAGAAAGATGGAGGAGGGAAGCTTTAGCCTTTAGCCACACAAACACACAGTGATTCCTTGTTTGAAATTCCCGGAGGTGAAGCTTTCCTATGGATCACAGCGGTCAAGAGAACATGGATCCCGACCAAATGTCAACCAGCAGTTTTGGGTGAGAAAATTGTGGTAAAAAGTCGCCACTTACCGGAGATCAGTTGAGCTTGTGCCATCCATACAGCTGCCGTCGACTTCCTTCAAACACTGGCCTCAAGACACCCGTGGACACACCCCTCTGACTATCAGGTAATATTAAACTCACTAAAACACTAGCAACACAATAGAAAGATAAGGGATTTCCCAGGTTTATCCTGATAAATGTGTCTAAAAACATCAGAATCCGTCCCAATGCAATCGCCTTTTTTTTTAAACTTGATTTATTTATTTTTTTTCTAGTCCGTCGCTATCAATATCCTCAAACACAAATCTTTCATCCTCGCTCAAACTAATGGGGACATTGTCGTTTTCTCGGTCCAAATAGCTCTTTTTATTGGAGGCTCCGATTAAAAACAATGTGAGGATGTGAGGAGCCATCACACGGGTGACGTCATCGTCTGCGACTTCCGGTAGTGGCAAGGCTTTTCTATTAGCGACCAAAAGTTGCGAACTTTATCGTGGATGTTCTCTACTAAATCCTTTCAGCAAAAATATGGCAATATCGCGAAATGATCAAGTATGACACATAGAATGGACCTGCTATCCCCGTTTAAATAAGAGCATCTCATTTCAGTAGGCCTTTAGGTCTTATAATCAAGGAATAATGAGGTCAGACTGATATTAGAACATTAATGCTAAGGTTTCATCCAGTAGTGGACCGGTTATGTCTGATGATGATGATGATGATGAAGATGTATCTGTGCAAGTGAACAATTGGATCCACAAGGGACAACAACCCTTTCCACAGACTACACACACATCATAAACATCGATCTTCAAAACCTTCAACAATATATTTGAAGAAGACTTTAGAGTTGAAAGTGAAGATGTGAGGTGAAATAAGTACAAATGCAGCAATAAAAACAAGCAACTCCACTCACGATGGCTCTAAAGTTCAGTGATGTGTTGCTAACTTCAGACTTTTTCTTCTTTGTTGATGTTTTGCAGGAGTTAACATCCATGATGTAATAATGCTGCTCAGTCCACATTTTGTTAACAATTTTATTCATTCATTCTTTTAATTGGATAATAACATCAATAAAAATGCAATGGAAGAAAATGTGTGAACAAAAAACAACTGTAAATAATAAGAAAGAAGTTCTCTCTTTAACAATGAGAAAATAAAATAAAATAGTACATGATATTCAATAAATGCACACAACTTAAAAAGTAATTCCAGAACAACATAGAATAACAGTAGAAGATGAGAGGCACTACTACATAAAACATCAAATATACATTCATATTAAACATGCTGTGTTTTAAAGTACATTTAGCACAATCACTGCTTAAGTGTTTTTAAATCCCTGCAGCTTCCATGACTGTTACACACTTGTGTTTACTGACCTTATTCTTAACCCTGAATGTTTTAGCGCACACAGTGCAACTAAACGGTTTCTCTCCAGTGTGTGTTCTCATGTGTCTGGTCATGACAAGATTTGTGGAGAAACTCTTCTTACAAACAGGGCAAGTAAAAGGTTTCTCTCCAGTATGTGTTCTCATGTGCGTGGACATGTTAAGCTTTCTGGAAAACCTCTTCTTACAAAGAGAGCAAGTAAAAGGTTTCTCTCCAGTGTGTGTTCTCATGTGTCTTTTCATTTGCTCATTTATGGAGAATCTTTTGGGACACACTGAGCATGGAAAAGGTTTCTCTCCAGTGTGTCTTCTCATGTGTGTGGTCATGTGTTGCTTTCTAGAGAAACTCTTCTTACAAACAGAGCAAGGAAAAGGTTTCTCTCCAGTGTGTGTTCTCATGTGTCTGGTCATGGCAGACTTAATGGAGAAACTCTTCTTACAAACAGAGCAAGTAAAATGTTTCTCTCCAGTGTGTGTTCTCATGTGTGTGGTCATGTGTTGCTTTGTGGAGAAACTTTTTTTACAAACAGAGCAAGTAAAAGGTTTCTCTCCAGTATGTATTCTCTTGTGTCTTATAAAATCAGTCTTCAGTCTAAATGATTTCCCACATTGAGAGCAGTCAAAGTGTTTGTTGTTAGTGTGATGTCTTGTATCACCTTTACAGTCATTTTTACTCTCCAAAGGTTTTTGGATGTGGTCACTGTGATCAGAAGAGTGTGACATCGTCTGGTCCATGTCTGACAGTGGAGCAAAGATGCTGTCTGGTTCTGACTTTATATCTTCACAATGCTCTCCATCAGCTTCTGTGATGTGTTGACTTACAAGCTCCGCCCCTCTGTTCTCCTCACTTTGACTGTGATGAAGCTGTAAGGACTGAGCTTCATCTTCATCATTATCCTCCACCAACCTTTGAAGCTGATCCCACAGTTCCTCCTCTTCCTCTTTAATGTGGGAGGGGGCCTGTAGCTCCTTCTGTCCCACACTGGAGCTCCACTCCTGCTGCTTGGAGGGAATCTCTTCATGACTCTCTGCTGACACCTGCTGGACGTCTGCAGAACATAAAACACAAATGAGGTGTTACTGTATTGAAGTTTGCAGTATTCAAACTATTCACATGTGAGCTAGGCCAAACAGACAGTGATGGGCAAGCGACCTGGAAAATGTAGTAAGCTAAGCTACAAGTTACTCTCCATTAAATGTAGCTAAACTATCCTCAGAGAATTGTAGCAAGCTACACTACACGCTACACTGCAAAAGTAGCTTGCCACATCAAAGCTACATTTAACAGCATTTCTATCTATTGGCCCACATGTATAATGTCAGTGTTAATGTAACTGAGAGTGTACACATGGACCCAGTGAGAGAACTACATGTCTTCAACTCATCACTGAGCTTGTTCCACCATTTAACTCCTAAAACTGTGATCCATTTGCATTTTATATTCCTTCTTACTTTACCTATTTCAAAAATCAATATCCCCCGTAAATGATAGTTTTCTCCTCTTAATTGAAATAACCTAAGAATACAAGCTGGAAGACTTTTGCTGTAAACATTTCCACAAACTTCAACACAATATGTTAAATATGGAAAAATAAAAGAATAATATAACTGTGGAGAGGGGCGTGGCCTACGCGTTCCCTGCGGGCGGGGCGTGTGCAGGGGCCGGCCAGGAAGCAGCATACAGGTGAGCAGATACCTCAGCTGGAGCGAGTGATCCAATCACCTGTTCCCTTTATCAGCAGCGTTGGAAATCTTGAGGGGAAAGATGATGAGAGTGACGGAGAGAGAAAGACACAGACGGCGAGATACAGTGAACAAACTGGAGAGCACTGGACTGATGCAGTTGCATGTACTGCCATCAATAAAAGTGTAAATCACTGAGACCGAGTGTGGTGATTCCAGCCAAACAACGGGGGATCCGGGACAGAGACCTTCCACAGTGGCGCTCAACTAAGGAAGAATCCAGGAAAGATGTCGGCACCAACCCCCCTGGAAGCGCTTGGACAAGTGCTGGCGCAAGTATCAGCAGCAAGTCAGCAACAATCGCGACTGTTAAAACGCTAATGGACAAGGCGGAAGCGGGAGGGATGTCAGCCATGAAACGCATGGTAGAGGGGGAGGATCCTCAAACATTCCTGGACATGTTCGAGGCGACAGCGACGTCAAACAGGTGGCCGGAAGAAGAGTGGGGAGCAAAACTGCTGCCGCTCCTGGTGGGGGAGGCGCAGCGGGTGGTGTTGAGTCTCCCGGCATCTGCCCGCCTGCAATACACCAACCTCCGTTAAGCCATCCTGGACCGGATCGGCAGCAGCCCCGGGGATCACAGACGCAGATTTAGAGCGATGACGCTGGAGCCAGAGGACCGACCGTTCGTGTTCGCCTACCGGCTGAGGGACGCAGCGACCCGGTGGCTTCGGCCCAATGGACAGGATCCAGGTGTGCTGGAAAGCATCGTTTTGGAGCGGTTCCTGGACGCCATCCCAGCTAGGACATCAGCGTGGGTGAGATACCACAGCCCCCCGAGCGTAAAAGCAGCGGTGAGGTTGGCGGATGAACACCTAGCAGTGCAGAGGGAGGCAACCCCGAGGAAGGCCGCAGGATCCACCCCCCGCGATGGGGGGGTGTGGAGAGGGCCAGATCACCCGGGCATAAAGACCAGGTTTTCCCGGTGGCCACACAAACACTTACACACACACACACACACACGCACGCACGCATACACACACACACCACAAACGTTGGGACACGGGTTAACAATAAATCTGATGTGTGCATGTTGCAGGTTCCCAGTGCTGCGGCGAGAGGGCTTCCCTCGCAGAGGGCACCTCAACTTCCAGGGCTGGTGTGCTGGGGGTGCAGACAACCCGGTCACGTGCGCAGGGATTGCTCCATGATGGAGGTGGGGCAGGCAATGCGGGTTGTCGAGCCACCAGCACCCGCCCCCGATCCAGGAGAGACATACTACGTCCCGGTAAGAGTACAAGGGGGTACATATCGGGCGATGATGGACTCGGGCTGTAAGCCGTCCCTGATCCACCAAAACCTGGTTCGACCCGATGGCTGAACATTTGGGGTATGACAAGACACTTAATTGGGTCATGGTCCAATTTTATTGGCCAGGCCTCCGGGCGGATGTGCGCTGGTGGTGCGCAGCCTGGCCGGACTGCCAGCTGGTGAATCCAGCGGCCACCCCACGGGCATCGTTACGCCCATTATCGCTCATAGAGGTTCCATTCGAGAGAATTGGCATGGACCTCATCGTACCATTTCACCCGAGTACATCGCTTTGTTTTACCTCAACGCGGTATCCCGAAGCAAAGCCTTTGCGCCCTATCTCCGCCAAAAGTGTAGCGCAAGCACTGTTTCAGGTCATCTCCCAAGATGGAATCCCAAAAGAGATTCTGACTGATCGGGGCACGTCCTTTATGTCACGCACCATAAAAGAACTGTACGGATTATTGGGGGTAAAAGCGATCCGCACCAGCGTGTACCTGCCACAAACGGATGGACTGGTGGAGAGATTGAATAAAACGCTGAAAACAATGAGCCGTAAGTTTATGCACAAGAACAAACAGATTTGGGTTGAATGGTTGGATCCCCTTATGTTTGCGATGCAGGAGGTACCCCAGGCCTCACTTGGTTTTGCACCGTGTGAGTTATTGTACGGCCGGAGGCCTCGCGGGGTTTTGGACATCATTAAAGAAAGCTGGGAGGAGGGTCCAAGCTCCAGCAAAAATTAGTTACAGTACGTCCTTGACATGCGAGCAAAACTCCACCAGGTGGGGCACTTGTCACGCGGGAATTTACTCCGTGCCCAAGAGCGTCAGCGGCGCACATATAACCGGGGAACCCAACTGCATAAATTTACACCGGGAGAGAAAGTGCTTGTATTGCTTCCAACTTCAAGCTCTAAATTACTTGCAAAGTAAGCAATTTGTCGAAAAGCTTTAGAACAACATTTCTCAACGAGCTATGGCAAGGAATTTAGGGATTTTACCATCTACGGTCCGTAAAATCATCAAAAGGTTCAGAGAATCTGGAGAAATCACTGCACGTAAGCGATGATATTACGGACCTTTGATCCCTCAGGTGGTACTGCATCAAAAACCCACATCAGTGTGTAAAGGATATCACCACATGGGCTCAGGAACACGTCAGTAAACCACTGTCAGTAACTACAGTTGGTCGCTACATCTATAAGTGCAAGTTAAAACTCTACTATGCTACGCAAAACCCATTTATCAACAATACCCAGAAACACCGCCGGCTAAGCTGGGCCCGAGATCATCTAAGATGGACTGATGCAAAGTGCAAAAGTCTTCTGTGGTCTGACGAGTCCACATTTCAAATTATATTTGGAAACTGTGGATGTGGTGTCCTCCGGAACAAAGAGGAAAATAACCATCCGATTCTTATAGGTGCAAAGTTGGAAAGCCAGCATGTGTGATGGTATGGGGGTGCATTAGTGCCCAAGGCATGGGTAACTTACACATGTGTGATGGTATGGGGGTGCATTAGTGCCCAAGGCATGGGTAACTTACACATGTGTGATGGTATGGGGGTGTATTAGTGCCCAAGACATGGGTAACTTACACATCTGTGAAGGCACCATTAATGCTGAATGGTCCATACAGGTTTTGGAGCAACATATGTTGTCATCCAAGCAACGTTATCATGGACGCCCCTGCTTATTTCAGCAAGACAATGCCAAGCCACGTGTTATAACAGCGTTGCTTCGTAGTAAAACAGTGCAGGTACTTTCCTGGCCCGCCTGCAGTCCAGACCTGTCTCCCATGGAAAATGTGTGGCGCATTATGAAGTGTAAAATACGACAGAGGAGATCCCGGACTGTTGAAGGACTGAAGAACGGGGAAATAATTCTACTTTCAAAGCTTCAACAATTAGTTTCCCAAACGTTTGTTGAGTGTTGTTAAAAGAAAAGGTGATGTAACACAGTGGTGAACATGCCCTTTCCCAACTACTTTGGCACGTGTTGCAGCCATGAAATTCTAAGTTAATTATTATTTGCAAAAAAAAAATAAAGTTTGTGAGTGTGAACATCAAACATCTTGTCTTTGTAGTGCATTCAATTGAATATTGGTTTAAAATTATTTGCAAATCATTGTATTCTGTTTATATTTACATCTAACACAATTCCCCAACTCATATGGAAACGGAGTGTGTACACTGTAACAACACCATGATGTCATAACTCTTCAATGTTGACTTACACGCCCACACGCACACACACACACACACGCACGCACGCACGCACACAGACACACACACACACACACACACACACACACACAGAACATCAAAGGATAGATGTTACCATTTGTGGTTTCACAGAACATTTTGGCATCTATATTACTTACACGAGTGTTTTTCAACCACTGTGCCGTGAGATACAGTCTGCTGTGCCGTGGGAGATTATCTAATTTCACGTATTTGGGTTAAAAATATTTTTTGCAAAGCAGTAATTATAGTCTGCAAATGATGTGTTGTTGTTGAGTGTCTGCTATCTAGAGCTCGGCAGAGTAACCGTGCAATACTCTTCCATATCAGTAGGTGGCAGCTGGTTGCTAATTGCTTTGTAGATGTCGGGAACCGCGAGAAGGCAGCTTGCAGGTCAAAAGGTACCTAATGCTTAAACCCAGAATAAACCAAAGGTGAGTGCCCCTAAGAAAAGGCATTGAAGCTAGGGGATGGCTATTCAGAACAAAGCTAAAACTGAACTGGCTACAAGGTAAACAAAAACAGAATGCTGGACAACAGCAAAGACTTACTGTGGAACAAAGACGGCGCCCACAATGTACATCCCAACATGACATGACAATCAACAATGTCCCCACAAAGAAAGAAAAAAAAAATATTCTTGATTGCTAAAACAAAGTAGATGCGGGAAATATCGCTCAAAGGAAGACATGAAACTGCTACAGGAAAATACCAAAAAAAGAGAAAAAGACACCAAAATAGGAGCCAAAGACAAGAACTAAAACACTACACACAGGAAAACAGCAAAAAAAACTCAGAATAAGTCACGGCACGGTGTGACAGGTACACCTACTTTGAGACAAGAACTATATTGATGCATGCTTGGTTATGCTTTAAAGTCATATCCAACAATTGTGACGACTTTTTACTGTCAACTGAGGTTTATTTTTTAATGATTTCTGCTGGTGGTGTGCCTCCTGATATTTTCAACACAAAAATTGTGCCTTGGCTCAAAAAAGGTTGAAAAACACTGACTTACACTATCTTATTATATTGAATCTATATTCAATGATAGCTAGCGTTAGATCAGGGGTCTTCAACCCGCGGCTCTGGAGCCACATGAGGTTCTTTCATGCCTCCGTCGTGGCTCCCTTTGGCTTTGAAACCGAATGTCAACAAATAATGGTTACTTGATCTATTCTATTTCATTTGATTTAGTTAGTTCATTTAAATTTTACAGTTGTAATTTTGGAGAGTTCTGGGATCTTGTCATAGGAAAATAAAACCCATGTGAATATATTGTGGATGTAAATGTATGTCACAGCCCTTATGCGACATCTCTTGCTGCCATGCAATTGTATTGTTTTTAGCGGTCAACCCCTAGCAATGACAGATCAACAAAGATAGATATTTTATTTACTTACATTTTTATAAATTTGCTGTTTTTATTGATGACCAAGTAGTTGTTTTTAGTCAAATGAATATTCCACAGTTTTATGCCTTCAGAACATTGGAATGAGTTGATTTTTTAATTTCAATTCATTATTGAGGGAAGGAAGAGTGTATTTTGTTTCTAATATTCAAAATAATTTGATGATTTGCTTTGTTATACCCAGAGATAAATCAAATAAGTGTTTGATTTCATAAATCCTATAACACACGTGTAACACAACTATAAGTGGTGTTATCATCGTTTTAGGAATCTAACAGAGTTTGTGGCTCTAGGTGGGTTTTATTTGGGGGGAAACGGGCTAAAATGTCTCTTTGTATGCTGAAGGTTGCCGACCCCTGCGTTAGGTCAACACACAAAGCTAATGTGCGTGCACATGTTTTGCATGTGTGGAGTTACATCATTTTGTGCTAAAAGCCATATTCTGCTTTCATGAATAAATGTTTGCCTTTTAGACCTTGTGTTAACATTATCTGATTTTTTACCTAATTTAAACAAATCACCGTTCCTGGGGACTGACTCCATTGAAAACCTATCAGCGTCACTTCTCATTCTGGCATGTGTATGCGTGGCATTATGATCAGTAATGGACATGCATGTGCTGTCAGTCATGTTATGTTACTGATACATGCTAGTGGACTATACTTTTATAGTATTACTTGGCTATAAAAAGCTGAATGAGGTCTTATTAGTATGAGTGCACATGTGTGTTACTGTATATTGTTGTTTGAGTGCTGATATTATAATTAATATTTAGAACACTTCATATTACTTCAATTTTTTTTCTGAGTTACTTACTAAATGTTTTCATTTAATAGCACCAGTGCCCGAGTGAAAAAGCAAAGCGTACATCCCTAGTTATCACTGAAAGTATATTCTATCATGATAACAACAACATGACTGCAAAGTGTTAGTTGCTTCTCTCGGACTGTTTCTGTGTACGTGCACACGCTCCCAGTGTGTGTACGAGACAGCAGTAAGTGACTAGCATGCACTAATTCCCAACCATTTTTATTCTATATAATTATCAATCCATCCATTTTCTACCGCTTGTCCCTTTCGGGGTCGCCGGAGCCTTTCTCAGTTAGTCATTGTGAAAGATAATGGACATTTAAAAATATGTATACATTCTGTTAAACCACGAATAGTAACATAAGCAAGTCAGGGATGATCTAGTTATATTGTTTTGTAGGAAAAAAAAAAAAAAGTAATTTTAAGCAAGTTGCGAACGGACACTTTAGTGCTTGCTGTCATTATGATTTGCTGACTACCTCTGTAACAAAACCTAGGAATGTTTTCTGTTGATTACCCATGTTCTTCTTTATTTACATTACTCTGTTCCATGAATCTTCTTTCATTTGCATGCCGGAGTGTTTACTTTCACTTGACAAGGCTACTCCACTCACATAATAAATGTCATTGTCTTGTTAACAATCAAATATAAAGTTAGTAAAGATGTGAGAGTAAGAAGTCAACAAACCTGTTCTGTGTAACACAACTTGATGTTTCTTGAAAACAGCGTCCAGTAGTTGATTGTTCTCCTCCTTTGTTCTAGAAAGTTCCGCCTGGTATTCTGCTATCGTTCTTTCTAACACTACAAATATTTCTTCAACGGCAGCAGTTAGTCGCTGATCCACCAACGCTCTCAACATTTGTAATGTAGACATTTTCACACAATCACAACACTTTACTCTCACACTTGATCTCTACTTAGCGATGTGTTGATAACTTCTGTGTCTTCTGTTAGCAGCTAACAAGCTAAGCTAACTAGCCAGCTAAGCTAACTAACAAGCAAAGATAGCACGAGAAGCGGCACAGTGCTTCTAGCGCATCCAGACCACTTTATCCTCTACTAAAGAATCAAATATGTATTTTATACGACGTGAATATTATAAACTGGAGAACAAATAATAAGACTGACTTATTAGCGTCCTGCTCGCGGCTTTCTGCGTCGATGTGCTAGCGTTGTGTCGGTCGCGAACGATTCGTTCGATTGAACGAAGCATACATCTTCTTCTTCTTCTTTTGTTTTTATGGCGGTTGGCAAGCAACCTTGTGGTGTGCATTAGCGCCACCTACTGTAATGGAGTGTGGACCGAGGTGGATCCCTACTCTATATTCTTTTATTCAACCCAGTGTTTTTTTAAATATGTGTATATTGCTTTATATCCTATGTTTTCTGAATGCAATCCTAATATACTTCCCACTTCTAACCTAATATTTTCTTTTGCTAACTTATTTTCCCGTATTTCTCTTTCTCTATTATATTTCCTACATTGTATTAAAACATGGTCAACATTCTCTATCTGGTGGCAAAAATCACACAGTCCTGTATTATGTTTCCAATCAATTTTAGTGAACTATTTAGATATGTATGTCCTAATCTCATTCTAGTAATAATGTCTTCTTCCTTCCAATTCTATTCCTCCTCTCATGACACCTACTTTCCTCTGGACTTTGTAATACTCTCTTCCTTTTGTTTCCTTATTCCAATTATCCTGCCACTTTTTATTGTGTTCTATCTTAATGATGCTCTTCACTTCTTCTTTACTGTGCTTCATCTCCATGTTTACTTCTGTTTTAGTGCTTGCTTGTTTTGCGTATCTATCAGCTAACTCATTCCCCACAACTCCTACATGAGCAGGAACCCAGAGAAATTTTACCACCAGAGGTGGGTAGAGTAGCAAGAAATTGTACTCAAGTAAGAGTACTGTTACTTTAGAGATTTATTACTCAAGTAAAAGTAAGGAGTAGTCACCCAAATATTTACTTGAGTAAAAGTAAAAAGTATGTTGTGAAAAAAACTACTCAAGTACTGAGTAACTGATGAGTAACCTGTTTGTTTAATGATTACGGCAACAAATAATGCACAAAAACATAAAAATAGCAATGAGCAAATTCAGAGACAGGAATATCTCTTAAGCAACTAAAACAATATTATATATTAAATAATAGTACATTAAAATAAAATTAAAAAATGGCACATTGAGCCACAATAACTTAACAGCACCATAGCCTCAGTAGGCATTCATTGATTTGATTGATTGATTGGTACTTTTATTAGTAGATTGCACAGTACAGTACATATTCCGTACAATTGACCACTAAATGGTAACACCCAAATAAGTTTTTCATCCTCAATCAATTATTTAATAAATGACCAAGTCGAGGTGATATATCTCATATATACATATACATACACACACATATCATTTATACACACACATATCATACATACACACACAAACCATTTATACACACACATATCATATATATATATATATATATATATATATATATATATATATATATATATATATATATACATACATTTATATATACAGTATATAATCTATATTTATTCATTTTGCCGTTTTTGTTCACATGTTGAAGGTGTTTTAATGAATATACATGCATGTTTAACATATAGATTCCTATCTTTCATGAAAAACAAGAATATAAGTTGGTGTATTACCTGATTCTGATGACTTGCATTGATTGGAATCAGACGTCCAAGTTTTCAAATGGAGGAGAAAAAAAGTTCCTCTTTTCTGTCTAATACCACATGAAAGTCGTTGGTTTTTGGCATCTTATTTGTCCAGCTTCCATATTCGTTTTTATACACTTTACAAGAAATACATTGGCGGCAATCTCCTTATCTTGCTAGCTTGTTTGCGCTGGCTTTCGGAGACTCTTATTTTGTTAATGCAGGCGCGATGGAGCGGCGCTTTTATTGTGAAGACAGGAACTGTGCGATCAGTCTTTAGGCTTTTGACGGGAAGTACGGTTGAAATAAAAAGTGTCATTTTTCCTTTAAACTTTTGATTGATTGATTGAAACTTGTATTAGTAGATTGCACAGTACAGTACATATTCCGTACAATTGACCACTAAATGGTAACACCCCAATAAGTTTGTCAAAACGTTTAACGTGTGACGGTCATGTGACCGCCTGGCTCTGTTTGATTGGTCCAACGTCACCAGTGACTGCATGTGATTGGTGAAACGCAGGCATGCGTAGTTCCTACTTTGAAGCTCTGTCATTAACCAAAATAAACATTAATAGATCGATAAAAAAAGTAGCGAGTAGCGAGCTGAATGTAGATAAATGGAACAGAGTAAAAGTAGCGTTTCTTCTCTATAAATATACTCAAGTAAAAGTAAAAGTATGTTGCATAAAAACTACTCATAGAAGTACAATTTATCCCAAAAGTTACTCAAGTAAATGTAACGGAGTAAATGTAGCGCGTTACTACCCACCTCTGGTTACCACACCTCCCGCTTTATTTATTCTGTAGATTGCATGAACTATTTCATAAACTATATGAAACAGTGTCATCAAACTAATGTCATTCATATCTTGATTTGATTTAAATGTATAAATTATTTTATAACTATCTACCATAACCCTTTTCCTCTTATCAACATTTTCCTCGTTTTCGTGCACTCTTTTAGCACTCGACTTTCCTTCATGACCTCCTCTCCCCTTCTTTCCTCGCTCCCCTCTAGTCCTATCCATGTCCATACCTTCCTCATACATCCCGTCACTATCCCCTTCCATCTCCATCCAGTCACACTACAGCTTATGCTTAACCGTCAAAACAAATATAGATGTTAAGGTGTTTGAGCTTAACAGAGTTCTTTATGCGTGCACATGAACGACACTTTCAACGAGTCTTGAACATCAACTTCCTCTCACCGAGGAGACTTTTATTCTCTTCTTCTGTTGAACACACAACTGCTTC
Organism: Nerophis ophidion; assembly: GCF_033978795.1. Taxonomy (NCBI): domain Eukaryota; kingdom Metazoa; phylum Chordata; class Actinopteri; order Syngnathiformes; family Syngnathidae; genus Nerophis; species Nerophis ophidion. The sequence goes on along the minus strand of NW_026906989.1, from coordinate 83,780 downwards.
TGTGTTAAACACTACACAGTTCCAGAGCGCCCTCAAGGGGATAACATGCGCTACAACATCCTAGCTCTATAACAGTCACTGAGTAAGAGCGTGGATATATACAATCTTAACACCCCCACTCGCTATTAGCTCACTGTGTTAAACAATATTTCAAGAACATTTTCCATCATCCTGTTTTGTTAGGATTTATCCTTCAAGTCTTCATCCCAACATGCCAAACATATTCTGTGAGAAACATTTCAACTTCTGTTTAGTAGCTGGTTTTGTCAGAATAACAGCAACCATTTGTTCTGTAGGACAATATTCCAGTATTACCCTACCAGTAGCAACAATGTCTCTTGTGAAGTGGTATTTCACATCAATGTGTTTGCATCTTTGTCTGTTAACAGGATTTTTAGTGAGTGCAATCGTACCCTGATTGTCTTCGTACACTTTTGTTTTAACATATTGATAGTTATCAAGTCCTTTTAGTAGCTGTTCAATGTAAAGACACTCCTGTATAGCTGAAGCTAAAGAAATGTATTCTGCTTCACAAGTAGAAAGAGCTACTGTTGGTTGTTTTCTTGTCTTCCATGAAATGAATGAACTGCCTCCACACAAAGTTGCACAATAGCCTGATGTGCTACGTCTGTCTGTTTCATTTGATGCCCAACTTGCATCACAGTAAACTGTCAGACCGAGTCTTTCAGTTACATTCTTCTTGAAGTGAAGTCCTTGTTCTGATGTACCTTTTAGGTATCTGAATACATGTTTCCCTGTATTCCAATGTTCCATAGTAGGTTCATTAAAGTGTTGAGATAGTTTACTCACAACAAAGCTTATGTCAGGTCGAGTGCATGTTGATAAGTAAATTAAACTTCCCACTGCTTCTCTGTACTGTCTTGGTTGTTTCAACTTTTCAACATTTTCTGCATAATCAAGTTTTGGTTCACAAGGAGTTTCTCTTGGTTTACAATTTTCCATATCAAACCTTTGTAAAACCGTTTTCAGATATCTCTCTTGTGACATTTTGACTAGTCCATGTGTTTGTTCAAAGTCTATTCCTAAGAAATGTTTTAGGGTTCCCAAATCCTTCATTTTGAATCTCTGAGTTAACATTCTTTTTACATCCTGCATTGATTTTTCACTTGAGGTAGCTAAAATAAGGTCATCTACCCAAATAATAAGAATTACCTTTTGACCATATTTTTCTCTTGTATATACACAATGATCTGCATCATTTTGCACAAAGTCATTTCCACATAAATGAGTGTGTAGCACTGTATTCCAGTTTCTGCCCGACTGTTTGAGTCCATACAATGATTTGTTTAGTTTACATACCAGTTTTTCACCAGTGTTAGAGTTTTTCTCGTAACCTTGTGGTTGTTCTAAATAGATTTCGCAGTCGATGGGTGCGTGTAGATACGCGGTCTTCACGTCCATTTGATGTAAGATTAAGTCCTCCTGTGCCGCCTTCTGCATGACAATTCTTACACTTAACATGTCAGCTGTCGGTGAAAACGTCTCGTCGTAATCAGTTCCTGCTCTCTGGTCGTATCCTTTAGCAACAAATCTTGCCTTAAATTTATTAGATCCGTCTATGTCTGTTTTGAGTGCATAAACCCACTTAGCTTTTAAAGCTCGCTTAGCTGGTGGTAAGTCAGTCAACTGGAATGTGTCATTTTCCACTAGTGACTTCATCTCCTCATTCATGGCGTTTTTCCAGTGCATTGACTCGAATGATAACACGGCTTCCTGATAAGTTTCTGGAATGTCACAAACTGCTCGATAACAGAAATCAACGCATGTTTGTAATCTGTCCAATGAATCATCAGTCTCATAATCTTGTAAATAAGATGGCTTTTGTTTTACTCTGAATGGATTCTTTCTGATTTCTGTTTCGGCATTTGCCGCTGACTGTTCCACATCTTCCTGCTCATTTAAATCCTCAGTTTTGTTTTCAGGTTGAACTCTGTCCTCATTCTTCTGGTCACTGTCACAGACTGCATTGTCTCTGTTTCCAATGTCATGTCCTGCGTATGGCTCTAAAGTTTGTGTCTCCCTCTCTACACTCATTTTGGTTGCGAATTTCACCAATCTGATCTTTTGGACTTTTTCCATTTCTGGATAATATACAAGGAATGCTGGGCTGTTTTTATCATATCCTATGAAAATGCCCTGTTCACTTTTGGAGTCTAGTTTTCCTTTTTCTTGTTTGTAACTAAAACATGTAGACCCAAATGTTTGCATTTGTGACACATTTGGAAGTAACTCATATGCTGTTTTCTTTATCCGTCTATTGTAGCACCTGTTTCTAACATGAGCTGCTGTTTGAATGGCATAGTTCCACAAATAGTTTGGTAGTTTGCTTTCTATCAGTAAGCATCTAGCCATGTCAAACAGTGTTTGCCATCCTCTCTCTGCTGTGCCATTTTGGTGTGGCGAATAAGGTGCTGACGTCTCATGTCTTATTTTGTTCTTTGTTAGTAACATTTGGAACTCTCTGTTTGTAAACTCAGTGCCGTTGTCTGAACGTATACACTTTACATCTCCAAAGGGTGCTACATCTGCTAAGAACTTTTCTGTTGCAGTAACTGTATCACTTTTTGACTTAAGGAAATATACTAATACAGCACCTGAATAGTCATCTGTGAAACATTGTGCGTATTTGTGTCCTTCTATGCTCTCAGTTTTCATTAGTCCTGCTAGGTCTGTATGGATTAACTCCAGGGGTTTATTTGCTTTAGCATCTAGCTCCCTATTTCTCGTTTGGGTAAACTTGCCTTTTGTACATATGTCACACATCTGATCCGGCTTAACATTTCCCTTAATTACCATACCTTTGACCACAGTTTGGAGTTTGATTACATCGTCATAGTTGTAGTGTCCTAGAATCTCGTGCCATGTTTGTACGTCATGACAAACTTTACACTGATCTTCATTTGCATCAACAGTTGGTAGATAATACAGCTTCTCATGTTCGTGTATTTTAAATCTGTTACCATCTTTAGTGATCATGTGGCTCTGTCCTTTCTTGAAAGTTATGGTTGCTCCTCCGTCGGCTGCTCTCGCCACTGAAAAGATGTTGTGGGGATAGGAGGGCATGTACAGAGCGTTTTGTAGTTGTGCCCTGTGCTGTCGTCCATTGCTGTCCATTAGATGTATCGTAGCTGTTCCTCTTCCTTGGGCCATTCCACTGCATCTTGTCCCATCAGCTAGTTCCACTGAATGAGTCTCTGGCTGAAAAGTGTTGTCAAAGCTTGTAAAGTTATTCACATCATTTACAATGTGGGATGTCGCTCCTGCATCCACCATAATGCCTTTCATCTTTATTTTGGGTGCTGACTCACTTTCTTCTTGTGCTGCTTTGAAGAGGTAATCACTGGAATGTTCATCAGTAACCTTTCTGACATTGTCTCGTTTATCTTTCTTTTTGCATATGGTTTCTTGGTGTGTGTTGCTCTTACAAAAGTTGCACCACACTTTTCGGATACAATTTCTTGCTCTGTGTCCTTTTAATCCACATTTGAAACATGTCAGATCTTCATCTCCACTTCTACTTTGAGTGCTGCTGGTGTACGTCTTCTGGATATTTCTATCCTGTTTTGTGAACATTTTCATCACATTGTCTGTTGGCTCAGCAGTACTAATTTTCTCTGACTCTTCGTAAATACGTAATCTCCTTTTGAAATCTGTAAATGTCACATTGTCTTCGTTTTGTGTTACATGTACAGCTAATGGCTTGTAAGCGTCAGGAAGTCCTCCAAGAATCATGGCTATGATCAGACTATCACTGAGAGTCTCACCGGCATCACAAAATGCTGTAATCAGGTTTTCTGCTCTGATGATGTAGTCCGTAGTCGACTCTCTATCTGCTTTCCGTAGTTTTGTCAAGGACGTGTACAGGTTGATTATTCGTGGCTTGCTTTTTCCTGAGTAGTGCTCCCTCAGCATTTTCAGTGCTTTCCTTCCATCGTATGTAGCATCATGTCTAATAGGGACGGCGTGGCGCAGTGGAAGAGTGGCCGTGCGCAACCCGAGGGTCCCTGGTTCAAATCCCACCTAGTACCAACCTCATCACGTCCGTTGTGTCCTGAGCAAGACACTTCACCCTTGCTCCTGATGGGTGCTGGTTGGCGCCTTGCCTGGCAGCTCCCTCCATCAGTGTGTGAATGTGTGTGTGAATGTGGAAGTAGTGTCAAAGCGCTTTGAGTACCTTGAAGGTAGAAAAGCGCTATACAAGTACAACCCATTTAATTAAAGACAGGCTTTTATCATCGATCAACCTTATGAGCTCTGCATAGCAGTCTGGATTCTTTATTCTGTCCGCTGCTGCTTGCTCTTCTCCAACTGGTTCATTTAGAACAGTGTCTTTCAACTTTAAAATATGTAAGTGTCCCAAAAACCTTGCTTCCCAAAGGTCATACTTGCTTTCGGATCCATCGAAGTACAGTGGCGGGGATACTGCTCCAGTAGTACGAGCCGCCATTTTTGTTCAAGCTCCGCACTTTAGCACTGTGCTATGCTAATTAGCTCAAACTTTGCCGCGGTTACTTCTTCTTCGAGAGTACACGCTACTTCATTGGCTAAAGTCCCTTTAATGCTCCGTGTAATACTTCACGTTTGCATTACCTTTATCCTTGGTCAAGTAGTTCTCCTCTGTTAGCTCAAGTCCACACCTGCAAACTTCCTTGGCTTCTGTGTCCGTGCGTCGACTCAACGCTACCTTGCCTTGTTTGCTTGAGTTGGCTGGAATCACTGCGGTTCCTGGAATTACTGCGGTTCCTGGGGTTGCTGCAGTTCCTGGCGTTCCTGGGGTTGCTGGGCCCATAACCTGTTAAGGTGTTTGAGCTTAACAGAGTTCTTTATGCGTGCACATGAACGACACTTTCAACGAGTCTTGAACATCAACGTTCTCTCACCGAGGAGACTTTTATTCTCTTCTTCTGTTGAACACACAACTGCTTCTGTGTTAAACACTACACAGTACCAGAGCGCCCTCAAGGGGATAACATGCGCTACAACATCCTACCTCTATAACACAGTCACTGAGTAAGAGCGTGGATATATACAATCTTAACAAACCTCAAATCAAACATAGTATGACGACGGCGTGGCACAGTGGGATAGAGTGGCCGTGCGCAACCCGAGGGTCCCTGGTTCAAATCCCACCTAGTACCAACCTTGTCACGTCCGTTGTGTCCTGAGCAAGACACTTCACCCTTGCTCCTGATGTGTGCTGGTTGGCGCCTTGCATGGCAGCTCCCTCCGTCAGTGTGTGAATGTGTGTGTGAATGGGTAAATGTGGAAGTAATGTCAAAGCGCTTTGAGTACCTTGAAGGTAGAAAAGCGCTGTGGGCGGCATAGCTCGGTTGGTAGAGCGGCCGTGCCAGCAACTTGAGGGTTGCAGGTTCGATTCCCGCTTGCGCCATCCTAGTCACTGCCGTTGTGTCCTTGGGCAAGACACTTTACCCACCTGCTCCCAGTGCCACCCACACTGGTTTAAATGTAACTTAGATATTGGGTTTCACTATGTAAAGCGCTTTGAGTCACTTGAGAAAAGCGCTGTATAAATATAATTCACTTCACAAGTACAACCCATTTATTTATTTATTTATGACCATGACTCCCTGAGCAGCTGATGGTTTCTTTGACTACGTAAATGTTCAATCAGGTATGCGTGATGTTATGTTTAACACAATGCAATAGCTAACAGTGAAAAGCTGACACGGTCACAAGTAGGGACAATAGGCTAGTGAAAACATTCCTGTTAACTATCTGAATAATGATAATAAAACAAATCCTACCTTTATGACAACATGCACTTTGCTGTGAGACTCCCTCCTTTTGATTCCTTTTGTCGCTGGCAATGTAAACGACGTCGACAATGGCCGCCATTCTCTTCACTTCTAATTTGTACACTAGTAGTGTACAAGTCCTGCCCTTTTCTGGCTACGAAACGCTCACTGAAGAAAATACCCCTAGAGTCAGCGAGAGCGGGGGAGGATGATGACTCACCGGCAGACTACACGGCAACTGACCCCGGAACGGCAAAGACGATGAGAATGATGATCAACAAGATACCTGAGCCTATAATACCTACTCCAGGATTTGAGCTCCGGAATTGCAGGTGTGGCTGGACCAAGGTAACATCCTATGCAGGCCTAAGAAGACACTAAGGCTTGAAAAAGTGTTTGATGCCAGAGCAAAAGGAACCTCGCATTGACCGCTACTTCTTACGAAGCAAGTCGAATAAGTCGAATGAAGTCCAGCAGCAGGACCAAAACCAAAGTCTGCAGGACATCAATCTCCTTGCTCAGGCTGGGGATGAGGAACAAAGCATAGTGGTGCCCGACCTGTCACAGCCTGCAACAGAGACTAAGATGCAAGGACAAAAGCCAAAAATCTTGTGGCCAAAATCCTGTGAGAAAAGAGAGTGGGAGACAATTGACACAGACATCAGCAAACTCCTCGGACAACTAAAGGGAACTGCAATCAGAAAGCTGGAGAGAATGGGAGACCTAATTTACAGCTATGGTGTGAAGCGGTATGGAACAGCAGAGAGAACAAAAAGGATAGTTACACCGACAAAGTCCAGGAGACAGCAGGAGATTGAACGGTTAGTCAGGGAAAGAAGACTGCTGAAAAAACAATGGAAAAGATCTCCAGAGGAGGAAAAAGAGGGAATTAACCTTCTACAGGCAGACATTAGGAACAGACTGTCAACCTTGAGGAGAGCTGAGAATCTGAGAAGGAGGCGTAAAATGAAGGAGAGAACTAAATCAAACTTCTTCAAAGACCCCTTCAAGTTTGCAAAAAGCCTTTTTACAAAGGACAAAAGTGGCAAACTCATAACATCAAAGAAAGACCTCGAAGCTTACCTCAAATAGAACCACACTGACACCCAGCGGAGCGGACCAAAAACTCTCCCACCTGATATGCCACCAATAGAGTCCCCAGAACACCAACTGGACACTAACCCTCCAAAGTGGAGTGAGGTGGAGAGAATTGTACGACGAGCTAGAGCGGCATCCTCTCCTGGGCCCAATGGAATTCCATACCGATTTTATAAGAAAACTCCAGAGGTTTTACACTTTCTATGGAGGCTGATGAAGGTGGTGTGGCAGAAACAAGCAATTCCAACCGCATGGCGGAGGGCAGGAGGCATCCTGATCCCCAAGGACAAGGACTCTGTGGACATCAGCCAGTTTCGCCAAATCAGCCTTCTCAATGTTGAAGACAAAATCTTCTTCAGTGTAGTGGCTCACAGGCTGTCCACCTACCTGGAAAAGAACCAATACATTGACACTGCGGTGCAAAAAGCAGGGATTCCAGGGTTCTCGGGGTGCCTGGAGCACACGAACATGATATGGAGTCAAATTCAAGCTGCCAAGAAGGGTGGAAGAGACCTCCATGTTGTGTTCTTGGACCTAGCAAATGCCTTTGGGTCAGTTCCTCATGATCTCCTCTGGGTGGCATTCCACTATTTCAGTGTCCCGGATTCCATAACTGGTCTTGTCAAAGCCTATTTCCAGGACCTACAGCTATGCCTGACAACTGGTGGGTGTACCACAGCATGGCAGCGACTCGAAATAGGAATAATGGCAGGGTGTACCATCTCACCTCTTGCTTTTACAATGGCTATGGAGGTCATCATCCGGGCCTCTAAGTGGGTGGTAGGAGGTCAAAAGATTAAATCCGGTCTTCGTCTTCCCCCCATCAGAGCCTATATGGATGATATGACCATCCTCACCACAACCAAGGCGTGTGCTAGGCGGCTGCTGAACAAACTGCAAGAAAACATCCAGTGGGCCCGGATGGAAATAAAACCAAGCAAGTCCAGAAGCATCTCAGTGGTGAAGGGGAAGCTGATGGAACATCGATTCTGTGTGGGTGAGGAGGCTATACCAACAGTGTCTGAGAAGCCTGTCAAGAGTCTTGGGCGTTGGTATCATGCCACCCTCAAGGACACGGGGCAGGTGGGCCAGCTCAAGCAGGATACTATGACTGGCCTTGAAAACATCGATAAGACCATGCTCCCTGGCCGGTTGAAGCTGTGGTGCCTCCAATTTGGGTTGCTACCCAGGCTTTTGTGGCCTCTGACCATCTATGACGTACCAACCACAAAGGTAGAAAAGTTGGAGAGGATGGTTAGTGCATTTGCTAGGAAGTGGCTGGGTCTTCCCAAATGCTTCAGTAACATCGGACTGTATGGAAGCGGTGTTCTGGAGCTTCCTGTTTCCAGCCTAGTAGAGGAGTTTAAGTGTGCAAAGGTAAGGCTGGAAATGACGCTAACAGAGTCTCGTGACCCATGCGTTGCCCAAACAGCTCCTACCTTGGTGACCGGAAGGAAATGGACTGCAGCGGCAGCTACTCTGCAAGCAAAGGAGGATCTTAGGCACAGAGACATCATTGGCCTCGTGCAGCAGGGAAGAGGAGGCCTTGGCCTTAGTGAGAGCAGACCGGTGTGGCATAATGCGGCTCCAGCTCAGCGACGACGACTGGTTGTAGAGGAGGTACGTCGGCATGAGCAGGCAGCAAGATGTGCAAAGGCTATCTCACAAGTTAAGCAAGGACAGTGGATGAGCTGGGAAGGAGTCGAGAGGAGAAGGCTCTCATGGAGGGAGCTGTTGGGCATGGAGGCAGTTCACATCAGCTTCATCTTACGCTCCACTTATGATGTCCTTCCCTCCACCTCCAACCTCAAACAGTGGTATGGAGAGGACCCTACATGCCCCCTCTGTCCATCTCCAGCTAACCTCAAACACATTCTCGTTGGCTGCAAGACAAGTCTGTCACAAGGGCGCTACATCTGGCGGCACAACCAGGTTCTGAAGTGCCTAGCAGCCACGTTAGAGGCCAGAAGAGCGAAGATCAATGCCCTGCCCCCGCCAAAAGTACATCCTACAGCCACAAGAGAGTTCATCCGAGAAGGTGCAGAGTCCACCAGACATAGGCCAGCTCGGAAGGGCTCGTGACTGGAAAATGGCGGTGGATCTTGATCAAAAGCTCTGCTTTCCTTCAGAGATAGCCATGTCAAACCTCAGACCAGACATTGTGCTCTGGTCCTCCTCACTGCGTATTGTGTATATAATAGAACTCACGGTTCCCTGGGAGGCTGCTGTGGAGGAGGCATTCGAACGCAAAAGCCTTAAGTACACCAAACTGGCAGCTGATGCTGAGCAGAATGGATTGAAAGCCAAGGTCTGCCCAGTGGAAGTTGGCTGCAGAGGTTTTGTGGGCCAGACAACAATCAGGCTGCTTAAGGACATCGGATTTCGTGGCCAAACCCTGCGAAACACCATCAAAGCCCTCTCAGGAGCAGCAGAGACAGCCAGTCGGTGGCTGTGGGTGAAGAGGAGAGACACCATCTGGGGATGTACTAAGACCTACATCACATAATGGTTAAAAGCAGAGGGGGGCTCACCTGGGACGCCAGGTGTTGCCGATGAGCCCTCTGGAGGTGTCGTGGGCCTATCATTGAAACGCCGGTGAAGGAGGGTGCCCACCTGATGACCCCAATGAAGCTGACAACCATTACCCTCCCTCCTCTCTGCCCCCCATCTTGCAATCCCACCCAACCAGGTCTAACACCACAACCGCTCTGAGGCAGCGCTGAAGGAGGTAGCCTATTATTTCCACTCTACTCAGGTTATTTTGTATCATGGGATTGTTCTATCTAGTCCTAAAATTGAACTGATAGTAGTTAATTGGAGTTGTTCACGTTGCCTCGTGTGCTGGAGCTGGCTACCTAACGTGATACGTTCGGAGTTGAAAAATTGTGTCCTACTTCTGAGCCGACGTCAGTGTCGCCACCATATCACGTGACACATAACATCGCGGGAGAAAGTTTTCAGGAGGCGTTCCTTGTCTATGGTTCCTTTGTAGTGTGAGACAGCGCGGTCTGTGACTGCAACCGGCTCGCCAACGCCCCTTCACAGCGGAATGGTTCCAATTGGTTATATATCGGCTATTTATATGATGTGAGGTCTTGTTAATAGGCCTGCACCAATACAAACATAGAATGATAGTACAAATATAATAAGAAAACAATGTCAACTTCCCGGATTTATCCACATACACAAGGAACCAAATAACGATAGTGTTTGAACATTTTGGATGTCTTGTACACCTATACCCTGATCACAAATTCAGTTTACGCACCTCTTATTTCAACCACCTCCTGTAACTTGAAGTCATGTTTCTCTTTCAAATAGTTTACATCTTTAGTGTATGTATTTTAATTAAACAACTGTTTAATGTATAAATAATAAATACCTGTTTAGTGTATAAATATTAAATACATGTTTGGTGTATGAATATGAAATACCTGTTTAATGCATGAATAGCAAATACATGTTTAGTGTATGAATATTAAAAACATATTTATAGTATAAATATTAAATACATGTTTCGTGTATGAATATTAAAAACATATTTATGGTATGAATATTAAATACATGTTTAGTGTATAAATATTAAAAACATTTTTATAGTATAAATATTAAATACATGGCCATGGATGACGTACTGGCTGTGCAGAGTCGGGACCCAGGATGGACCGCTTGTCTGTGTATCGGCTGGGGACATCCCTGCGCTGCTGATCCTCCTCCGCTTGGGATGATTTCCTGCTGGCTCCGCTGTGAACGGGACTCTCGCTGCTGTGTTGAATCTGCTTTGGACTGGACTCTTGCGACTGTGTTGGATCCATTATGGATTGAACTTTCACAGTATCATGTTAGACCCGCTCGACATCCATTGCTTTCCTCCTCTCCAAGGTTCTCATAGTCATCATTGTCACCGACGTCCCACTGGGTCATTATTGTCACCGATGTCCCACTGGGTGTGAGTTTTCCTTGCCCTTATGTGGGCCTACCGAGAATGTCATAGTGGTTTGTGCAGCCCTTTGAGACACTAGTGATTTAGGGCTATATAAGTAAACATTGATTGATTGATTGATTGTGTATGAATATTAAAAAAATATTTATAGTATGAATATCAAAATACATGTTTGGTGTATAAATATTAAATACATGTTTGGTGTATAAATATTAAATACATGTTTAGTGTATGAATATTAAAAACATATTTATGGTATGAATATTAAATACATGTTCATGGTATGAATATTAAATATATGTTTAATGCATGAATATTAAATAATGTACGTGTTTAGTGTATTAATATTAAAACATATTTATAGTATAAATATTAAATACATGTTTAGTGTATGAATAAACACATGTTTATAGTATGAATATTAAATACATGTTTAGTGTATGAATATAAGTGTATAGGAAACCAAACTTATGTAAAAAAAAAAAAAAAAGAATAAAAAAGGAAAAAGGCCGATAGGGCTGATCGATAAAACGACATCAATAATTATCGCCAAAGATCAATTAAAAAAATATTATTTCTGAAAAAATCCCTAAAGGGCTGGGCCGTTAAACTATATCAATTTAATAGCATGACACATACAGAGAAAAAAAATGAAAAAAATGGAAACAAGCCGATACGGCTGAGCGATAGAACGATGTCAATATATATTGCAAAAGACATCAAATCGAAATCAATTGAAAGAATAATAATTTGAAAAAAAAAAACAATAGGGCTGGGCTGTAAAACAATACAATATATATAATGATAGACAAATAACTTATGTTAAAAAAAATAGTAAAATGGCCAATAGGGCTGGCCGATAAAACTAGACACATAACTTATGTGGGGGGAGGGGAGGGGGGAGAGGGAGAGAGAGCGAGAGAGAGAGAGCGAAAGAGAACCAGACTTATGATGAGGGAACGTGTGCCCTCCTGTGGACTTCTGCTGCAACTGCACACACAAATAAATTCATTACTTCCAAGTGTGCCTTATTTAGTGTCCCAGACTTCCAATTCCTCCTTTACATGTTTAGTGTATAAGTATTAATTAAACAACTCTTTAATATATGAATATTAAAAACTTAATTAGTGCATATATATTAAATACATGTTTAGCGTATAAATTAAATATATATATATATATATATATATATATATATATATATATATATATATATATATATTAATATAAATAGAGAGAGAGAGAGAGAGAGAGAGAGAGAGAGAGCCTTATTTAGTGTCCCAGACTTCCAATTCCTCCTTTACATGTTTAGTGTATAAGTATTAATTAAACAAATGTTTAATATATGAATATTTAAAACTTGTTTAGTGTATAAGTATTAAGCAATCAACTGTTTAATATATGAATATTAAAAACGTGTTTAGTGTATGGATATTTAATACATGTTTGGTGTATAAATATAAGTGTGTGAGAAACCTAACTTATGTAAAAAAAAAAAAATGAAAACAAATAAAAATAAAAAAAGGAAAAAGGTCGATCAATCAATCAATCAATAAATGTTTATTTATATAGCCCTAAATCACAAATGTCTCAAAGGACTGCACAAACCACTAAGACTACGACATCCTCGGAAGAACCCACATAAGGGCAAGGAGAACTCACACCCAGTGGGACGCCAGTGACAATGATGACTATGAGAACCTTGAAGAGGACCTCATATGTGGGCAACGATTACATTTTGTACCAACTGTAATGGGGAGACCCGAAAATAATGCGTCACAGTCGTCGAGAGGAGACGTAACAAACGCATGGATAATGATCTCAGCGTCTTTAGTGGACAAAATGGACTGATTTTTAGCGATATTACAGAGATGAAAGAAGGCCGTTTTAGTAACGCTTTTAATGTGTGACTCAAAGGAGAGAGTTGGGTCAAAGATAACACCCAGATTCTTTACCGTGTCGCCTTGTTTAATTGTTTGGTTGTCAAATGTTAGAGTTGTATTATTAAATAGAGGTCGGTGTCTAGCAGGACCGATAATCAGCATTTCCGTTTTTTTTGGCGTTGAGTTGCAAAAAGTTAGCGGACATCCATTGTTTAATTTCATTAAGACACGCCTGCAGCTGACTACAATCCGGCGTGTTGGTCAGCTTTAGGGGCATGTAGAGTTGGGTGTCATCAGCATAACAGTGAAAGCTAATACCGTATTTGCGTATGACGTCACCTAGCGGCAGCATGTAGATGCTGAAGAGTGCAGGGCCAAGGACCGAACCCTGGGGAACTCCACACGTAACCTTAACGTAGTCCGAGGTCACATTGTTATGGGAGACACACTGCATCCTATCAGTAAGATAAGAGTTAAACCAAGACAGGGCTAAGTCTGACATACCAATTCGTGTTTTGATACGTTCTAATAAAATATTATGATCGACGGTATCGAAAGCAGTGCTAAGATCGAGGAGCAGCAACATAGATGACACATCAAAATCCATCGTTAGCAATAGATCATTAGTCATTTTTGCGAGGGCTGTCTCAGTAGAGTGATTTGCCCTGAAACCGGATTGAAAGGTTTCACATAGATTGTTAGACGCTAAGTGTTCATTTAGCTGCTCTGCAACAATTCTTTCGAGGATTTTCGAAATAAAGGGAAGGTGAGACACCGGTTGGTAGTTTACCATGAGGTCTGGATCGAGGTTAGGTCTTTTAAGGAGAGGATGAATAACCGCTTTTTTGAATGCTAGGGGAACAGTGCCCGAGGAAAGTGATAAGTTTAAAATATTTAGCTCTGATGGACCTAATAATACAAAGAGCTCCTTGATCAGTTTCCCAGGAAGTGGGTCAAGTAAACATGTTGTTTGTTTTATTCCATTTAGACGGTGTAACAATTCTTCTAATGTTATTTCATCAAAATGAGAGAAACTGTTTTGGATATTTGCGGTATCCGCCGTATATACAGTCGTATCTGTAGGGCTTGGCGATAAAACAATATCAATATTAATCGCAAAACATCAATTAGAAAAAAAAAAAAAAATTCCGAAAAAATCTCTAAAGGGCTGGGCCGTTAAACCAGTGGTTCTCAACCTTTTTTCAGTGATGTACCCCCTGTGAACATTTTTTTAATTCAAGTACCCCCTAATCAGAGCAAAGCATTTTTGGTTGAAAAGATAAAAAATAAAGAAGTAAAACAAAGCACTATGTCATAACTTTCTGATTTATTAAATTGTATAACAGTGCAAAATGTTGCTCATTTTGTAGTGGTCTTCCCTGAACTATTTGGAAAAAAGATATAAAAATAACTAAAAACTTGTTGAAAAATAAACAAGTGATTCAATTAAGATTTCTCCACATAGAAGTAATCATCAACTTAAAGTGCCCTCTTTGGGGATTGTAATAGAGATACATCTGGATTCATCAACTTACTTCTAAACATTTCTTCACAGAAAAAGACGAAAAAGACATCTTTAACATCAATATTTATGGAACATGTCCACAAAAAATCTAGCTGTCAACACTGAATGTTGCATTGTTGTATTTCTTTTCACACTTTATGAACTTACATTCATATTTTGTTGAAGTATTATTCAATAAATATATTGATAAAAATGTTTTGAATTGTTGCTTTTTTTTTAGAATAGTTTAAAAAAATGTCACGTAGCCCTTGTCATACCTTCAAGTACCCCCAGGGGGTACACGTACCCCCATTTGAGAACCACTGCATTAAACTATGTCAATAGATTAAAAATAGATGTCAATAGATTAAAAAAAAAATGGAAAAAAATGGACAAAAGCCGATACGGCTGGGCGATTAAAAAATGTCACTACATATATTGCAAAAGACATCAAATCGAAATCAAATTTAAAAAAAAGTAATTTGAAAAAAAAAAAAGATATAGGGCTGGGCTGTAAAACAATACAATATATATAATGATAGACACATAACTGATGTTAAAAGAAATAATAAAATGGCCAATAGGGATGGCCGATAAAACCAAACAAGAGAAAGAGAGAGAAAGAGAGAGCGAGAGAGAGTGAGAGTGAGAGAGACACAGAGAGAGAGAGAGAGAGAGAGAGCGAGAGAGAGAGAGAGACCAGACTTATGAAGAGGGAATGTGCGCCCTCCTGTGGACTTCTGCTGCAACTGCACACACAAATAAATTAATTACTTCCAAGTATTCCGTCCTACGTGTCTGTGTCCGTGACGTAAACAAGTTGACAGATAGTTAACATGAAGATCCCAAAGAAATGGATGAAAGAGTCCAGGCCTTTTATCTTTAAGAAGCTTTAGTGATTTTCACAGAGAATGCACTTTTCCTTTCTTCTTATCTAATTGGTCATTTCTTTCTTTGTTTTCTCTTTTTCTTGTATTGATTTTGTTTTCGTTTTGGTTATCTTTTTTGTTTGTAAAACTGTATAAAGAGACACAAAATATATGTCAAATAAACACTACTAAGTAACAACATATCCATACATTTTTGCTGCATAACAAGTTTTCACTCACACACACACACACACACACACACACACACACACACACACACACACACACACACACACACACACACACACACACACACACACACACACACACACACACACACACACACACACACACACAGAGCCCATACAATAGCATGTAAACAGTGCTCATAAATGTATGTAAATAGTCCTAACACTCAAAGCCACACATGAATAAGATGTACATATGGAATGCTTGTAAACGACACAGGATAATATAGATGATATACTGAAGAGGAGAGACACAAACATTCTTTAGAGGAGTGAGCTAGCGAGCAAAGAAGCTAAATGCTAAGTAGCAACAAGCTAAAACAGGAGAACAAGCTATCTCCACACAGTACTATTTTTTTACATTTACACGCACACACAACATCTTCATGTTACTCATAAAAGACACAAGACTTACAGACAATGTTTCCAAGGCACTTCGTGGAAGAAACAACAAACTTTAAGCGCTGAATCACGTAAATACGTCTCGTGTGTAAACAAGTGAGCGTCAGACTGTCAGACGCAGACTTCCGGATACCAGAGGAAGGAGCAACTCCAATGAATAGGTACAGAGCTAACTGCTAGGCATCTCTGCCTGCCGCACCTCCTCCAGTGCACTTGGAGGTCAGCTGCAGGGTCGTCAGCTGGTGCCACCGTTCACTGATGTTTCGCCCCCAAGCCAGGACACCTGGCGGTGGATACGCGGGGACGTCTCCTCCCTGCAACTGACCTCACTGGGGTG
Source organism: Nerophis ophidion (assembly GCF_033978795.1). Lineage (NCBI taxonomy): Eukaryota > Metazoa > Chordata > Actinopteri > Syngnathiformes > Syngnathidae > Nerophis > Nerophis ophidion. Next base: position 67,719 of record NW_026906989.1, on the reverse strand, counting down.
TTGAGCCCCAAGTGTTGTCCCTCCTTCTTAGCCACATCCAGAAACTTGCCTTCTCTGCCTCCTCTGCCAACTCCTTGGTGGCCTTCCTCAGGCTGGAACCGGTTATTCCCGCCGCACGCAGGAGCCGGGTTGCAGAGCCTCCTACGAAGCCCCTGCATCCAATCTCCACGGGGTGAATGGACGCAGACCAGCCTCCCCCCTTGCAGTCCTCTGCTAGGTCGCTGTACTTTGACCTTTTGAACTCATGTGCTACTGGTATTCCCTCCTCCCATGGCACGGTTAGTTCAATGATGAGGACTTTCTTAGCAGCTGAGGACCACATCACAACGTCTGGTCTTAGCGTTGTCTGTATTACCTCAGTTGGGAAGACTAGCTGCTTGTCCAGGTCTACGCGCATCTCCCAGCCCTTACCAGGGGTAAGCAGAAGTGATGATTTTCCCTTCTCTGTCTTCTGTCCTACCTCACCTGCTTTGATAAAAGTGATGTTTGGCCAATGGGGATCTGTGGCGTTGTTTGCCCCGACACATGGCAAGGTCCCAACTTAATACCGAATAATGTTACGTCACACCAAGTGTGCCTTATTTAGTGTCCCAGACTTCCAATTTCTCCTTTACATGTTTAGTGTATAAGTATTAATTAAACAACTGTTTAATATATGAATATTAAATACATGTTTAGCGTATAAATTAAATATATGTTTAGTCTACACATATTTAATACGTTTGGTGGATGAATATCACATTCATGTTTAGTGTATGAATGACCAGATTTATCGGGCGCAAGGCGGGGTACACCCTGGACAAGCTGAGATAGGCGCCAGCGCCCCCCGCGATCCCAAAAGGGAATAAGTGGTAGAAAATGGATGGATTGATGACCAGACTTATGAAGAGGGAATGTGCGCCCTCCTGTGGACTTCTGCTCCAATTGCACACAAATAATTTAATTATTCCGAGTGTGCCTTATTTAGAGAACGATAAATACATGTTTACTGTATGAATATTAATAATATGATTAGTATATGAATATCAAATATATGTTTAGTGTATGAATATTAAATATATGATTAGTATATGAATATAGAATACATTTTTAGTGTATAAATAGTAAATGCAGGCTGAGTGTATGAATATTAAAGGCCTACTGAAAGCCACTACTACCGACCACACAGTCTGATAGTTTATATATCAATGATGAAATATTAACATTGCAACACATGCCAATACGGCCTTTTTAGTTTACTAAATTGCAATTTTAAATTTTGCCTGTGACGTCACAAATTGTAGCGGATATTTTGATCCAGTACCGATCCCAGCTAAAAGTCGTCTGTTTAATCGCATAATTACACGATGTTATGGACATCTGTGTTCCTGAATCCTTTGCAATTTGTTTATTTAATAATGGAGACATCAAAGAAGAAAGATGTAGGTGGGAAGCGGTGTATTGTGGCTGCCTTTAGCAACACAAACACAGTCGGTGTTTCCTTGTTTACATTCCCGAAGGTGAAGCTTTACTATGGAACAGAGCGGTCAAGCGAATATGGTTCCCTACCACATGTCAACCGGCAGGTTTTGGTGAAAAAATGGTGGCAATAAGTTGGTTCTTACCGTGGACATGAGCGGAGAGTTTGCGTCGTTCTTCCTGTAGCTGCGGACTCTCTTGCCTCCTCCCAACAGCCGCCCCCGACTGTCGGATGCTTACACCGTGGAGGAGGGGAAAAAAAAAATCTCAGTCCAGCTGCCTTGCCTCGTCGAGAAACGTGGCTTCCCACAGAGACACTGGCGGTCACCACACCCATGGCCACACCCCTCCGACTTTCAGGTATGACCATTTAATCTCACTAAAACACTAGTAACACATTAAGCTGATAAGGGATTTTCCAGAATTCTCCTAGTGTAACAAACAGTTCAGGGTGTCCTAAATTAACAGAGAGTGTGAGGAGGAGGAGGCGGGGTTTTGTCCTTTCAGAGTTGCCGTGGGGCTGTGACGTAGGGTGTGTGATTGTAGAGAGAGAAGTGTAAAGGAGTTCCCGGACCTGCTCTAATGTCTCCTGTTTATTATTTTATCATATAAGTACACTGTATAGGCCAACCCAGGACACTCGGCTACACTAGTAAATGTGTCTAATAACATCTGAATCGCTCCCACTGCCCTTGTCTTTTTTTTTTCTAGTCCTTCACACTCACTTTCCTCATCCACAAATCTTTCATCCTCGCTCAAATTAATGGTGAAATTGTCGCTTTCTCGGTCCGAATAGCTCTTGCTGCTGGTGGCCATGATTTTAAACAATGTTCAGATGTGAGGAGCTCCACAACCCTTGACGTCACGCGCACATCGTCTGCTACTTCCGGTACAGGCAAGGCTTTTTTATTAGCGACCAAAAGTTGCGAACTTTATGGTGGATGTTCTCTACTAAATCCTTTCAGCAGAAATATGGCAATATCGCGAAATGATCAAGTATGACACATAGAATGGACCAGCTATCCCTGTTTGAATAAGAACATCTCATTTCAGTAGGCCTTTAAATTTTGTTATGGTTTTTTGGGGGGAGGGGGGGGGGGGCGGGCTGTTTGGGCCGTCATCTTTGGGAAATTAACAAAAATAATGGTTTGACCTTTAGGGCAGACAATATATATATGATGTATGCAGATATGATGTAATGGATAAGAAAGTCTGATGCTGGATGTCAATAATTATAATAATAATAATAATACTAATATCTAAATGAAATAGTAGTAGTTGTATTGATTTAGGTAGTAGTGACTTCTGTCATGCGGACTGTAGCCTCCACATGAGAGAGAAGTGAGAAGAAGATTGTGTGAATCCTGCCTTCCAGTCCCAGTGTGCTGACATGACACTAGATTGCTTCTCCCTCATTATCCAGCCTGTCAATCTTGGCTCAGCTCATTTCTGACACTCCATTTGTCACATCTGGCAAATTTTGTTCACATTTTGTTCGTGTTTTCCGCTGTTTAATGTTTGAATTCCTGTCCTGTGCTTTTATTTTGGTGGCTCTCCCAGTTTTGTACGTGTTTTCCCGTGGCAGCTTCACTTCTGTCCCCGAGCATTTCCCCTCACCTTTTTTCTGTTTGCAATCAAGACTATTTCAATTGATCCTCTTGCTACCTTTGTTGTTCAAGGGTGACGCGCGACTTTTCTTTTTGATAGCAAGCTCTGGTACGCACGTACTTTGTGGACGCCGTCTGCTCCACTTTTCCTGTGAGTGTTTTGCTAGGTTTCAGCAGTTTGTTTTGTTTTCTTCATAGGTCCCTGTTGCTCTCGGTGTTTGTTCTTTTATCAATAAATATCCCCTTTTTTTTTACTGCACGGTGCCACCTCGTTCTTCTGCATCTTAAAAATCACTAAAGGATTTTAACTCCCATTCCCAATTTCCAGGTTTTGGTGAACTCTTGTGAAATATCCACTGTCATGTTACTCTTTATCGTTAATCAATTAGTAAATTAAGAAAATATTTAATGAGTCCTGCTGCTAGTTTACTTTTTGTGGTGTCATTTTGCTACCTGTTAAGGAAAGTATTTATTCTTAAATATATAAATAATCCTCCATATTGGCAGCCATAGTGATTCATTTATTCAGCGGAGCAATGAAACTTGGATCCGACAAAAAAGTAAACACAAATGCTGTCTTCCTCGCTGATAAAACATGATAGCAACATGCATCTGCTAGGTCATGATCGCCCCCACTTCTCAGTGTGGCGAGTTGGAGTACTACAAGAGGCACTCTAATAAAGTGCTTGTAGGGGAACATTATCAGCAGACCTATGTAAGCGTCAATATATACCTTGATGTTGCAGAAAAAAGACCATATATTTTTTTAACCGATTTCCGAACTCTAAATGGGTGAATTTTGGCAAATCAAACGCCTTTCTCTTTATCGCTCTTGGAGCGATGACGTCAGAGTGTGACATCACATAGTTAATAAAGCCGCCATTTTCATTTTCTCAAACACATTACAAACACCGGCTCTCAGCTCTGTTATTTTCTGTTTCTTCGACTATTTTCTGGAACCTTGGAGACATCATGCCTCGTCAGTGTGTTGTCGGAGGGTGTAACAACACTAACAGGGAGGGATTCAAGTTGCACCACTGGCCCAAAGATGCAAAAGTGGCAAGAAATTGGACGAAATTGGTTCAAAATACGAGGGTGTGGGGAAAGCCGACGAAATGGTCAGTTGTTTGTTCCGCACACTTTACCGACGAAAGCTATGCTACTACAGAGATGGCAAGATTGTGTGGATATCCTGCGACACTCAAAGCAGATGCATTTCCAACGATAAAGTCAACGAAATCTTCCGCCAGACCCCCATTGAATGTGTCGGAGTATCTGCACATTTTACCGGCGGTGCTAAGACAGACATGGCACAGAGATGTATGGATAACCTGCAGATGAATTTTGCAACGATAAAGTCAACGAAATCACAAAGGTGAGTTTTGTTGATGTTGTTGACTCATGTGCTAATCAGACGTATTTGGTCGGGGCGTGACTGCCAGCTAATTGATGCTATCATGCTATGCTAATCGATGCTAACATGCTATTTACCGGCAGTGCTAAAGCAGACATGGCACAGAGATGTATGGATAACCTGCAGATGCATTTGCAACTACAAAGTCAACGAAATCACAAAGGTGAGTTTTGTTGATGTTGTTGACTTATGTGCTAGTCAGACGTATTTGGTCGCGGCGTGACTGCCAGCTAATTGATGCTAACATGCTATGCTAATCGATGCTAACATGCTATTTACCGGCAGTGCTAAAGCAGACATGGCACAGAGATGTATGGATAACCTGCAGATGCATTTGCAACTATAATGTCAACGAAATCACAAAGGTGAGTTTTGTTGATGTTGTTGACTTATGTGCTAGTCAGACGTATTTGGTCGCGGCGTGACTGCCAGCTAATTGATGCTAACATGCTACGCTAATCGATGCTAACATGCTATTTACCAGCAGTACTAAAGCAGACATGGCACAGAGATGTATCAATAACCTGCAGATGAATTTGCAACTATAAAGTCAACGAAATCACAAAGGTGAGTTTTGTTGATGTTGACTGCCAGCTAATCGATGTTAACAAACTATGCTAATCGATGCTAACATGCTATCTACCAGTATTGTCATGGCACAGAGATGTATGAATAACCTGCAGATGCATTTGCAACTATATTACGTTTCCTTCAACCCACATTTAATGCGAAAAAAACACTTACCAATCGACGGATTTAAGTTGCTCCAGTGTCAAAAGATGCAAAAGTCCTGATCGTTTGGTCCGCACATTTTACCGGCGATGCTAACGCAGCTATTCGGCCATGCTATGGCTATGAATAGCTTCAATAGCTATTCGCTCAATAGCTTCAGTTTCTTCTTCAATAGTTTCATACTCAAGCCATCCGTTTCAATACATGCGTAATCTGTTGATTCGCTAAAGCCACTGAAATCCGAGTCTGAATCCGAGCTAATGTCGCTATATCTTGCTGTGGTATCTGCCATTGTTTGTTTACATTGGCAGCACTGTAAGACGTCACAGGGAAATGGATAGTGTCTTCGCACAGAGCGAAAATAAGGCACTTTAAAGCTTTTTTTTGAGGGATATTCTGGGACCAGTAAAATTTTGAAAAAAACTTCAACAAAATACAACAAGCCACTGGGAACTGATTTTTATTGTTTTTAACCCTTGTGAAATTGTGATATTGTTCTCCTTAAAGGTTGAATTGGGGGTTAAATCACCATAAATGATTCCCGGGCGCGGCATCGCTGCTGCCCACTGCTCCCCTCACTTCCCAGGGGGTGATCAAGGGTGATGGATCAAATGCAGAGAATAATTTCGCCACATCTAGTATGTGTGTGACAATCATTGGTACTTTAACTTTAACAGTAAAAGATAAGAAGCACTACATACAACATCTAATATAAATTTATATTAAACATGCTGTGTTCTTAAAGTACATTTAGCACATTCACTTTTTAAGTTTTTTTTAATTCCCTGCAGCTTCCATGACTGTTACACACTTGTGTCTACTGACCTGATTCTTAAGCCCGAACTTTATAGCACACACAGTGCAACTAAATGGTTTCTCTCCAGTGTGTGTTCTCATGTGTGTGGTCATGTCACACTTTCTGGGGAAACTCTTCTTACAAACAAGGCAAGGAAAAAGTTTCTCTCCAGTATGTGTTCTCATGTGTGTGGTCAAGTGTTGCTTTTTGGAGAAACTCTTCTTACAAACAGAGCAAGTAAAAGGTTTCTCTCCAGTGTGTGTTCTCATGTGATCGGTCATGGTAAGCTTTCTGGAGAAACTCTTCTCACAAACAGAGCAAGTAAAAGGTTTCTCTCCAGTGTGTGTTCTCATGTGTGAGGTCATGGCAGACTTAACGGAGAAACTCTTCTTACAAACAGAGCAAGCAAAAGGTTTCTCTCCAGTGTGTGTTCTCATGTGTGTGATCATGTGTTGCTTTGTGAAGAAACCTTTCTTACAAACAGAGCAAGTAAAAGGTTTATCACCAGTATGTATCCTCATGTGTAATAGCATATCATTCTTAGTGTTGACTTTTTTAGCACAAACTGAGCAAGCAAAAGGTTTTTCTCCAGTGTGTGTTCTCATGTGTGTGGTCATGTGATTATTTCTGGAGAAACTCTTCTTACAAACAGAGCAAGCAAAAGGTTTCTCTCCAGTGTGTGTTCTCATGTGTCTGGTCATGTCAATCCTTCTAGAGAAACTCTTCTTACAAAAAGTGCAAGTAAAAGGTTTCTCTCCAGTGTGTGTTCTCATGTGTGTGGTCATATCAAGCTTTGTGGAGAAACTCTTCTTACAAACCGAGCAAGTAAAAGGTTTCTCTCCAGTATGTATTCTCATATGTACTGTAAAATTACTCTTGTGTCTAAATGATTTCCCACATTCAGAGCAGTCAAAGTGTTTGTTGTTAGTGTGATGTCTCGTATCACCTTTAGAGTCATTTTTACTCTTCAAAGGTTTTTGGATGTGGTCACTGTGATCAGAAGAGTCTGACATCATGTGGTCCATGTCTGACAGTGGAGCAAAGATGCTGTCTGGATTTGACTTTATATCTTCACAATGCTCTCCATCAGCTTCTGTGATGTGTTGACTTACAAGCTCCACCCCTCTGTTTTCCTCACTTTGACTGTGATGAAGCTGTAAGGACTGAGCTTCATCTTCATCATGAAGCTGCTCCTCTTTAATGTGGGAGGGGTCCTGTAGCTCCTTCTGTCCCACACTGGAGCTCCACTCCTGCTGCTTGGAGGGAATATCTTCATGACTCTCTGCTGACACCTGCTGGACGTCTGCAGAACATAAAACACAAATGAGGTGTTACTGTATAGAAGTTTGCAGTATTCAAACTATTCACATGTGAGCTAGGCCAAACAGACAGTGATGGGCAAGCGACCTGGAAAATGTAGTAAGCTAAGCTACACGTTACTCTCCATTAAATGTAGCTAAGCTATCCTCAGAGAATTGTAGCAAGCTACACTACACGCTACACTGCAAAAGCAGCGTAAAAATACCCATCATCTCAAACAGGTAAATTCCCAAACAAAATGAAAATAGCTAAAGTTGCACCAATTTATAAGACTGGAGACAAACACCAATTTACAAATTATAGACCTCTTACTTTACTTCCAATATTTTCTAAAATCATTGAAAAATTGTCCAATAACAGATTAGAGAGTTCCACAAACCAACATAGAATATTAGATGAGAACCAATATGTATACAGAGCTAATATTTCAACTTCGATGGCTGTAATAGAAAAGACAGAAGAAATGACCAATGCAATAGATAGTAAAAAAAATATGCGGCAGCAGTGTTTATGGATCTAAGTAAAGCATTTCACACACTTAAACACAATATTTTAATCAAAGAACTAGAACGGTATAGCATCAGAGGGTTGGTCTTAAACTGGATTAGAAGTTATTTAACAACAGGAAACAATACGTGAAGCTAGAAGAACACACCTCTGCAACACTAAATATATCCTGTGGTGTACCTCAGGGATCAATACTAGGACCAAAATGGTTCAATCTTTATATAAATGACATTTGTAAAGTTATAAAATATTTAAAATTAGTATTATTTGCGGATGATACGAAAAAACTAAAATAATGCTTTTTGGCAACAGTAGAAGGGAAAGTCAAACACAATTATAAATAGGCCGAATAGAAATTAAAAGAGTAAATGAAACCAAATTTCTAGGTAAAATGATTTATGATAAAATGAACTGGAAATCTCATATAAAAAATATACAACATAAAGTAGCAAGAAACACGGCAATAATGAATGAAGCAAAACATGTTCTGGACTAAAAATCACTTCATATTCTCTACTGCTCACTAATGTTACCATATCTGAGTTATTGTGCAGAAAAATGAGGAAATAACTACAAAAGTACACTTCATTTACTAACTGTGTTACAAAAAAGATCAGTTAGAACAGGGGTGTCAAACTCAAATACAGAGTGGGCCAAAATTTTAAACTGAGCAAAGCTGCGGGCCAAGGTTGAACAAATTAACCTTTTAACAGGGACCCAAACAAGTTTTACATTGAACATTGAACAAGGATTATATAACTTTATAGTGACATGCAGAATCGAGTTTCAAATAATAATAATAATAATCAAAAAGTATCAATAGCATATTAAATAAAAATTTAATAAAAAATTAATGCCTGTTTTCTATTTGCAGCCTTCTGAGGTATATTGTATATTGTAGCGTCCCGGAAGAGTTAGTGCTGCAAAGGGTTCTGGGTATTTGCACTGTTGTGTTTATGTTGTGTTACAGTGTGGATGTTTTCCCGAAATGTGTTTGTCATTATTGTTTGGTGTGAGTTCACAGTGTGGCGCATATTTGTACCAGTGTTAAAGTTGTTTATACGGCCACCCTCAGTGTGACCTGTATGGCTGTTGACCAAGTATGCCTTGCATTCACTTATGTGTGTGTAATAGCCGCACATGTTATGTGACTGCGCCAGCACGCTGTTTCTGTGTAGGAAAAGCAGACATGACAAAAGTTCTAGAGGACGCTAAAGGCAGTGCCTACAATATCCCCAATATTGTTTTCCGGGTGGAAATTGGGAGAAATTCGGGGAAATGGTTGGCCCCTGGAGATATTTGGGAGGGGCACTGAAATTTTTGAGTCTCCTGAGAAAATTGGGAGGGTTGGCAAGTATGAGTATTAGCGGTGAATGCCAGTGTGCCAGCCCTAATGTTAATTTGATATTGCCTCAAGGGCCAAATGAAATTTGGCCCACAGGCCAGAGTTTGACACCCATGAGTTAGAATAATACATCATGTTGGATATAGAGAACATACAAACCCTTTATTTATTCAATCAAAAATACTGAAATTCCACAACATAGTGAATTTGCAAACAGCTAAAATTATACACAAAGCAAACTATAACCTGCTAGCCAAGAATATACAACAATTATTCTCAAAAAAAAAGAGGAGAAAGATAATCTTAGAGAAAAATGTAATTTAAAACATGTGTACGCACGTACAACACTTAAGACCTTCAGTATATCAGGATGTGGAATTAAATGATGGAATGGATTAAGCAAAGCAATCAAACAATGTACTAATATCATCCACTTCAAGAAACTCTTCAAACTGGAAGTGTTTACAAAGTAGAAAGAAGAAGAACCATGATAATAAACATTCTGAATTTATCTCATCAATCCATTCATTTTCTAGATAATCTTACTCATCTCACCATATGAAATGTAACTTACTTCACAGAGTATTATTTGTTTATTTTTATTGTGATTACTTATGGAGTATTTTGTCGATAAATTAAGAACTGGAAGTGAACAAAAGTTTTAGCAACTGTTATGTAAAAGAAAAAGAGTAGGATTAAATAAGCTCTGCTTCTTCCTACTCCTTTTCCAACATGTTGAAAAGACAAAGTAGAAATTGTAATGTATCATGTTGTATGTGTGATATATCATGTTGTATGTGTGATGTATCATGTTGTATGTGTGATGTATCATGTTGTATGTGTGATGTATCATGTTGTATGTGTGATGTATCATGTTGTATGTGTGATGTATCATGTTGTATGTATGTGTGAGGTATTATATTGTATGTGTGATGTATCATGTTGTATGTGTGATGTATCATGTTGTATGTGTGATATATCATGTTGTATGTGTGATGTATCATGTTGTATGTGTGATGTATCATGTTGTATGTGTGATGTATCATGTTGTATGCATGTATGTGTGATGTATCATGTTGTATGCATGCACGTGTGATGTATCATGTTGTATGTGTGATGTATCATGTTGTATACATGCATGTGTGATGTATCATGTTGTATGTGTGATGTATCATGTTGTATGCATGCATGTGTGATGTATCATGTTGTATGCATGTGTGATGTATCATGTTGTATGCATGTGTGATGTATCATGTTGTATGCATGCATGTGTGATGTATCATGTTGTATGTGTGATGTATCATGTTGTATGTGTGATGTATCATGTTGTATGTGTGATGTATCATGTTGTATGCATGTGTGATGTATCATGTTGTATGTGTGATGTATCATGTTGTATGTGTGATGTATCATGTTGTATGTGTGATGTATCATGTTGTATGCATGTGTGATGTATCATGTTGTATGTGTGATGTATCATGTTGTATGCACGTGTGATGTATCATGTTGTATGCATGTGTGATGTATCATGTTGTATGTGTGATGTATCATGTTGTATGTGTGATGTATCATGTTGTATGTGTGATGTATCATGTTGTATGTGTGATGTATCATGTTGTATGCATGTTTGTGTGATGTATCATGTTGTATGCATGCATGTGTGAGGTATCATGTTGTATGCACGCATGTGTGATGTATCATGTTGTATGCACGCATGTGTGATGTATCATGTTGTATGCATGTATGTGTGATGTATCATGTTGTATGCATGCATGTGTGATGTATCATGTTGTATGTGTGATGTGTGATGTATCATGTTGTATGCATGCATGTGTGATGTATCATGTTGTATGCATGCATGTGTGATGTATCATGTTGTATGCATGCATGTGTGATGTATCATGTTGTATGCATGTATGTGTGATGTATCATGTTGTATGCATAAATGTGTGATGTATCATGTTGTATGCATGCATGTGTGATGTATCATGTTGTATGCATGCATGTGTGATGTATCATGTTGTATGTGTGATGTATCATGTTGTATACATGCATGTGTGATGTATCATGTTGTATGCATGCATGTGTGATGTATCATGTTGTATGTATGTGTGATGTATCATGTTGTATATGTGATGTATCATGTTGTATACATGCATGTGTGATGTATCATGTTGTATGCATGCATGTGTGATGTATCATGTTGTATGTATGTGTGATGTATCATGTTGTATGTGTGATGTATCATGTTGTATGTGTGATTTTTCATGTTGTATGTGTGATGTATCATGTTGTATGTGTGATGTATCAATTTGTATGTGTGATGTATCATGTTGTATGCATGTATGTGTGATGTATCATGTTGTATGCATGTATGTGTGATGTATCATGTTGTATGCATGCATGTGTGATGTATCATGTTGTATGCATGCATGTGTGATGTATCAAGTTGTATGTGTGATGTATCATGTTGTATGTGTGATGTATCATGTTGTATGTGTGATGTATCATGTTGTATACATGCATGTGTGATGTATCATGTTGTATGTGTGATGTATCATGTTGTATGTGTGATGTATCATGTTGTATGTGTGATGTATCATGTTGTATGTGTGATGTATCATGTTGTATGTGTGATGTATCATGTTGTATGTGTGATGTATCATGTTGTATGTGTGATATATCATGTTGTATGTGTGATGTATCATGTTGTATGTGTGATGTATCATGTTGTATGTGTGATGTATCATGTTGTATGCATGTATGTGTGATGTATCATGTTGTATGCATGCACGTGTGGTGTATCATGTTGTATGTGTGATGTATCATGTTGTATACATGCATGTGTGATGTATCATGTTGTATGTGTGATGTATCATGTTGTATGCATGCATGTGTGATGTATCATGTTGTATGCATGTGTGATGTATCATGTTGTATGCATGTGTGATGTATCATGTTGTATGCATGTATGTGTGATGTATCATGTTGTATGTGTGATGTATCATGTTGTATGCATGCATGTGTGATGTATCATGTTGTATGTATGTGTGATGTATCATGTTGTATGTGTGATGTATCATGTTGTATGTGTGATGTATCATGTTGTATGTGTGATATATCATGTTGTATGTGTGATGTATCATGTTGTATGTGTGATGTATCATGTTGTATGTGTGATGTATCATGTTGTATGCATGTATGTGTGATGTATCATGTTGTATGCATGCACGTGTGATGTATCATGTTGTATGTGTGATGTATCATGTTGTATACATGCATGTGTGATGTATCATGTTGTATGTGTGATGTATCATGTTGTATGCATGCATGTGTGATGTATCATGTTGTATGCATGTGTGATGTATCATGTTGTATGTGTGATGTATCATGTTGTATGTGTGATGTATCATGTTGTATGTGTGATGTATCATGTTGTATGCATGTGTGATGTATCATGTTGTATGTGTGATGTATCATGTTGTATGTGTGATGTATCATGTTGTATGTGTGATGTATCATGTTGTATGTGTGATGTATCATGTTGTATGCATGTGTGATGTATCATGTTGTATGTGTGATGTATCATGTTGTATGCACGTGTGATGTATCATGTTGTATGCATGTGTGATGTATCATGTTGTATGTGTGATGTATCATGTTGTATGTGTGATGTATCATGTTGTATGTGTGATGTATCATGTTGTATGTGTGATGTATCATGTTGTATGCATGTTTGTGTGATGTATCATGTTGTATGCATGCATGTGTGAGGTATCATGTTGTATGCACGCATGTGTGATGTATCATGTTGTATGCACGCATGTGTGATGTATCATGTTGTATGCATGTATGTGTGATGTATCATGTTGTATGCATGCATGTGTGATGTATCATGTTGTATGTGTGATGTGTGATGTATCATGTTGTATGCATGCATGTGTGATGTATCATGTTGTATGCATGCATGTGTGATGTATCATGTTGTATGCATGCATGTGTGATGTATCATGTTGTATGCATGTATGTGTGATGTATCATGTTGTATGCATAAATGTGTGATGTATCATGTTGTATGCATGCATGTGTGATGTATCATGTTGTATGTGTGATGTATCATGTTGTATACATGCATGTGTGATGTATCATGTTGTATGCATGCATGTGTGATGTATCATGTTGTATGTATGTGTGATGTATCATGTTGTATATGTGATGTATCATGTTGTATACATGCATGTGTGATGTATCATGTTGTATGCATGCATGTGTGATGTATCATGTTGTATGTATGTGTGATGTATCATGTTGTATGTGTGATGTATCATGTTGTATGTGTGATTTTTCATGTTGTATGTGTGATGTATCATGTTGTATGTGTGATGTATCAATTTGTATGTGTGATGTATCATGTTGTATGCATGTATGTGTGATGTATCATGTTGTATGCATGCATGTGTGATGTATCATGTTGTATGCATGCATGTGTGATGTATCATGTTGTATGCATGCATGTGTGATGTATCAAGTTGTATGTGTGATGTATCATGTATGTGTGATGTATCATGTTGTATGTGTGATGTATCATGTTGTATACATGCATGTGTGATGTATCATGTTGTATGCATGCATGTGTGATGTATCATGTTGTATGTGTGATGTATCATGTTGTATGTGTGATGTATCATGTTGTATGTGTGATGTATCATGTTGTATGTGTGATGTATCATGTTGTATGTGTGATGTATCATGTTGTATGTGTGATGTATCATGTTGTATGTGTGATGTATCATGTTGTATGTGTGATGTATCATGTTGTATGTGTGATGTATCATGTTGTATGCATGTATGTGTGATGTATCATGTTGTATGCATGCACGTGTGGTGTATCATGTTGTATGTGTGATGTATCATGTTGTATACATGCATGTGTGATGTATCATGTTGTATGTGTGATGTATCATGTTGTATGCATGCATGTGTGATGTATCATGTTGTATGCATGTGTGATGTATCATGTTGTATGCATGTGTGATGTATCATGTTGTATGCATGTATGTGTGATGTATCATGTTGTATGTGTGATGTATCATGTTGTATGCATGCATGTGTGATGTATCATGTTGTATGTATGTGTGATGTATCATGTTGTATGTGTGATGTATCATGTTGTATGTGTGATGTATCATGTTGTATGTGTGATATATCATGTTGTATGTGTGATGTATCATGTTGTATGTGTGATGTATCATGTTGTATGTGTGATGTATCATGTTGTATGCATGTATGTGTGATGTATCATGTTGTATGCATGCACGTGTGATGTATCATGTTGTATGTGTGATGTATCATGTTGTATACATGCATGTGTGATGTATCATGTTGTATGTGTGATGTATCATGTTGTATGCATGCATGTGTGATGTATCATGTTGTATGCATGTGTGATGTATCATGTTGTATGCATGTGTGATGTATCATGTTGTATGCATGCATGTGTGATGTATCATGTTGTATGTGTGATGTATCATGTTGTATGTGTGATGTATCATGTTGTATGTGTGATGTATCATGTTGTATGTGTGATGTATCATGTTGTATGCATGTGTGATGTATCATGTTGTATGTGTGATGTATCATGTTGTATGTGTGATGTATCATGTTGTATGTGTGATGTATCATGTTGTATGTGTGATGTATCATGTTGTATGCATGTGTGATGTATCATGTTGTATGTGTGATGTATCATGTTGTATGCACGTGTGATGTATCATGTTGTATGCATGTGTGATGTATCATGTTGTATGTGTGATGTATCATGTTGTATGTGTGATGTATCATGTTGTATGTGTGATGTATCATGTTGTATGTGTGATGTATCATGTTGTATGCATGTTTGTGTGATGTATCATGTTGTATGCATGCATGTGTGAGGTATCATGTTGTATGCACGCATGTGTGATGTATCATGTTGTATGCACGCATGTGTGATGTATCATGTTGTATGCATGTATGTGTGATGTATCATGTTGTATGCATGCATGTGTGATGTATCATGTTGTATGTGTGATGTGTGATGTATCATGTTGTATGCATGCATGTGTGATGTATCATGTTGTATGCATGCATGTGTGATGTATCATGTTGTATGCATGCATGTGTGATGTATCATGTTGTATGCATGTATGTGTGATGTATCATGTTGTATGCATAAATGTGTGATGTATCATGTTGTATGCATGCATGTGTGATGTATCATGTTGTATGCATGCATGTGTGATGTATCATGTTGTATGTGTGATGTATCATGTTGTATACATGCATGTGTGATGTATCATGTTGTATGCATGCATGTGTGATGTATCATGTTGTATGTATGTGTGATGTATCATGTTGTATATGTGATGTATCATGTTGTATACATGCATGTGTGATGTATCATGTTGTATGCATGCATGTGTGATGTATCATGTTGTATGTATGTGTGATGTATCATGTTGTATGTGTGATGTATCATGTTGTATGTGTGATTTTTCATGTTGTATGTGTGATGTATCATGTTGTATGTGTGATGTATCAATTTGTATGTGTGATGTATCATGTTGTATGCATGTATGTGTGATGTATCATGTTGTATGCATGCATGTGTGATGTATCATGTTGTATGCATGCATGTGTGATGTATCATGTTGTATGCATGCATGTGTGATGTATCAAGTTGTATGTGTGATGTATCATGTTGTATGTGTGATGTATCATGTTGTATGTGTGATGTATCATGTTGTATACATGCATGTGTGATGTATCATGTTGTATGCATGCATGTGTGATGTATCATGTTGTATGTGTGATGTATCATGTTGTATGTGTGATGTATCATGTTGTATGTGTGATGTATCATGTTGTATGTGTGATGTATCATGTTGTATGTGTGATATATCATGTTGTATGTGTGATGTATCATGTTGTATGTGTGATGTATCATGTTGTATGTGTGATGTATCATGTTGTATGCATGTATGTGTGATGTATCATGTTGTATGCATGCACGTGTGGTGTATCATGTTGTATGTGTGATGTATCATGTTGTATACATGCATGTGTGATGTATCATGTTGTATGTGTGATGTATCATGTTGTATGCATGCATGTGTGATGTATCATGTTGTATGCATGTGTGATGTATCATGTTGTATGCATGTGTGATGTATCATGTTGTATGCATGTATGTGTGATGTATCATGTTGTATGTGTGATGTATCATGTTGTATGCATGCATGTGTGATGTATCATGTTGTATGTATGTGTGATGTATCATGTTGTATGTGTGATGTATCATGTTGTATGTGTGATGTATCATGTTGTATGTGTGATATATCATGTTGTATGTGTGATGTATCATGTTGTATGTGTGATGTATCATGTTGTATGTGTGATGTATCATGTTGTATGCATGTATGTGTGATGTATCATGTTGTATGCATGCACGTGTGATGTATCATGTTGTATGTGTGATGTATCATGTTGTATACATGCATGTGTGATGTATCATGTTGTATGTGTGATGTATCATGTTGTATGCATGCATGTGTGATGTATCATGTTGTATGCATGTGTGATGTATCATGTTGTATGTGTGATGTATCATGTTGTATGTGTGATGTATCATGTTGTATGTGTGATGTATCATGTTGTATGCATGTGTGATGTATCATGTTGTATGTGTGATGTATCATGTTGTATGTGTGATGTATCATGTTGTATGTGTGATGTATCATGTTGTATGTGTGATGTATCATGTTGTATGCATGTGTGATGTATCATGTTGTATGTGTGATGTATCATGTTGTATGCACGTGTGATGTATCATGTTGTATGCATGTGTGATGTATCATGTTGTATGTGTGATGTATCATGTTGTATGTGTGATGTATCATGTTGTATGTGTGATGTATCATGTTGTATGTGTGATGTATCATGTTGTATGCATGTTTGTGTGATGTATCATGTTGTATGCATGCATGTGTGAGGTATCATGTTGTATGCACGCATGTGTGATGTATCATGTTGTATGCACGCATGTGTGATGTATCATGTTGTATGCATGTATGTGTGATGTATCATGTTGTATGCATGCATGTGTGATGTATCATGTTGTATGTGTGATGTGTGATGTATCATGTTGTATGCATGCATGTGTGATGTATCATGTTGTATGCATGCATGTGTGATGTATCATGTTGTATGCATGCATGTGTGATGTATCATGTTGTATGCATGTATGTGTGATGTATCATGTTGTATGCATAAATGTGTGATGTATCATGTTGTATGCATGCATGTGTGATGTATCATGTTGTATGTGTGATGTATCATGTTGTATACATGCATGTGTGATGTATCATGTTGTATGCATGCATGTGTGATGTATCATGTTGTATGTATGTGTGATGTATCATGTTGTATATGTGATGTATCATGTTGTATACATGCATGTGTGATGTATCATGTTGTATGCATGCATGTGTGATGTATCATGTTGTATGTATGTGTGATGTATCATGTTGTATGTGTGATGTATCATGTTGTATGTGTGATTTTTCATGTTGTATGTGTGATGTATCATGTTGTATGTGTGATGTATCAATTTGTATGTGTGATGTATCATGTTGTATGCATGTATGTGTGATGTATCATGTTGTATGCATGCATGTGTGATGTATCATGTTGTATGCATGCATGTGTGATGTATCATGTTGTATGCATGCATGTGTGATGTATCAAGTTGTATGTGTGATGTATCATGTATGTGTGATGTATCATGTTGTATGTGTGATGTATCATGTTGTATACATGCATGTGTGATGTATCATGTTGTATGCATGCATGTGTGATGTATCATGTTGTATGTGTGATGTATCATGTTGTATGTGTGATGTATCATGTTGTATGTGTGATGTATCATGTTGTATGTGTGATGTATCATGTTGTATGTGTGATGTATCATGTTGTATGTGTGATGTATCATGTTGTATGTGTGATGTATCATGTTGTATGCATGTATGTGTGATGTATCATGTTGTATGCATGCACGTGTGGTGTATCATGTTGTATGTGTGATGTATCATGTTGTATACATGCATGTGTGATGTATCATGTTGTATGTGTGATGTATCATGTTGTATGCATGCATGTGTGATGTATCATGTTGTATGCATGTGTGATGTATCATGTTGTATGCATGTGTGATGTATCATGTTGTATGCATGTATGTGTGATGTATCATGTTGTATGTGTGATGTATCATGTTGTATGCATGCATGTGTGATGTATCATGTTGTATGTATGTGTGATGTATCATGTTGTATGTGTGATGTATCATGTTGTATGTGTGATGTATCATGTTGTATGTGTGATATATCATGTTGTATGTGTGATGTATCATGTTGTATGTGTGATGTATCATGTTGTATGTGTGATGTATCATGTTGTATGCATGTATGTGTGATGTATCATGTTGTATGCATGCACGTGTGATGTATCATGTTGTATGTGTGATGTATCATGTTGTATACATGCATGTGTGATGTATCATGTTGTATGTGTGATGTATCATGTTGTATGCATGCATGTGTGATGTATCATGTTGTATGCATGTGTGATGTATCATGTTGTATGCATGTGTGATGTATCATGTTGTATGCATGCATGTGTGATGTATCATGTTGTATGTGTGATGTATCATGTTGTATGTGTGATGTATCATGTTGTATGTGTGATGTATCATGTTGTATGTGTGATGTATCATGTTGTATGCATGTGTGATGTATCATGTTGTATGTGTGATGTATCATGTTGTATGTGTGATGTATCATGTTGTATGTGTGATGTATCATGTTGTATGTGTGATGTATCATGTTGTATGCATGTGTGATGTATCATGTTGTATGTGTGATGTATCATGTTGTATGCACGTGTGATGTATCATGTTGTATGCATGTGTGATGTATCATGTTGTATGTGTGATGTATCATGTTGTATGTGTGATGTATCATGTTGTATGTGTGATGTATCATGTTGTATGTGTGATGTATCATGTTGTATGCATGTTTGTGTGATGTATCATGTTGTATGCATGCATGTGTGAGGTATCATGTTGTATGCACGCATGTGTGATGTATCATGTTGTATGCACGCATGTGTGATGTATCATGTTGTATGCATGTATGTGTGATGTATCATGTTGTATGCATGCATGTGTGATGTATCATGTTGTATGTGTGATGTGTGATGTATCATGTTGTATGCATGCATGTGTGATGTATCATGTTGTATGCATGCATGTGTGATGTATCATGTTGTATGCATGCATGTGTGATGTATCATGTTGTATGCATGTATGTGTGATGTATCATGTTGTATGCATAAATGTGTGATGTATCATGTTGTATGCATGCATGTGTGATGTATCATGTTGTATGCATGCATGTGTGATGTATCATGTTGTATGTGTGATGTATCATGTTGTATACATGCATGTGTGATGTATCATGTTGTATGCATGCATGTGTGATGTATCATGTTGTATGTATGTGTGATGTATCATGTTGTATATGTGATGTATCATGTTGTATACATGCATGTGTGATGTATCATGTTGTATGCATGCATGTGTGATGTATCATGTTGTATGTATGTGTGATGTATCATGTTGTATGTGTGATGTATCATGTTGTATGTGTGATTTTTCATGTTGTATGTGTGATGTATCATGTTGTATGTGTGATGTATCAATTTGTATGTGTGATGTATCATGTTGTATGCATGTATGTGTGATGTATCATGTTGTATGCATGCATGTGTGATGTATCATGTTGTATGCATGCATGTGTGATGTATCATGTTGTATGCATGCATGTGTGATGTATCATGTTGTATGCATGCATGTGTGATGTATCAAGTTGTATGTGTGATGTATCATGTTGTATGTGTGATGTATCATGTTGTATGTGTGATGTATCATGTTGTATGCATGCATGTGTGATGTATCATGTTGTATGTGTGATGTATCATGTTGTATGTGTGATGTATCATGTTGTATGTGTGATGTATCATGTTGTATGTGTGATGTATCATGTTGTATGTGTGATATATCATGTTGTATGTGTGATGTATCATGTTGTATGTGTGATGTATCATGTTGTATGTGTGATGTATCATGTTGTATGCATGTATGTGTGATGTATCATGTTGTATGCATGCACGTGTGGTGTATCATGTTGTATGTGTGATGTATCATGTTGTATACATGCATGTGTGATGTATCATGTTGTATGTGTGATGTATCATGTTGTATGCATGCATGTGTGATGTATCATGTTGTATGCATGTGTGATGTATCATGTTGTATGCATGCATGTGTGATGTATCATGTTGTATGTGTGATGTATCATGTTGTATGTGTGATGTATCATGTTGTATGTGTGATGTATCATGTTGTATGTGTGATGTATCATGTTGTATGCATGTGTGATGTATCATGTTGTATGTGTGATGTATCATGTTGTATGTGTGATGTATCATGTTGTATGTGTGATGTATCATGTTGTATGTGTGATGTATCATGTTGTATGCATGTGTGATGTATCATGTTGTATGTGTGATGTATCATGTTGTATGCACGTGTGATGTATCATGTTGTATGCATGTGTGATGTATCATGTTGTATGTGTGATGTATCATGTTGTATGTGTGATGTATCATGTTGTATGTGTGATGTATCATGTTGTATGTGTGATGTATCATGTTGTATGCATGTTTGTGTGATGTATCATGTTGTATGCATGCATGTGTGATGTATCATGTTGTATGCATGCATGTGTGAGGTATCATGTTGTATGCACGCATGTGTGATGTATCATGTTGTATGCACGCATGTGTGATGTATCATGTTGTATGCATGTATGTGTGATGTATCATGTTGTATGCATGCATGTGTGATGTATCATGTTGTATGCATGCATGTGTGATGTATCATGTTGTATGCATGCATGTGTGATGTATCATGTTGTATGCATGCATGTGTGATGTATCATGTTGTATGCATGCATGTGTGATGTATCATGTTGTATGCATGTATGTGTGATGTATCATGTTGTATGCATAAATGTGTGATGTATCATGTTGTATGCATGCATGTGTGATGTATCATGTTGTATGCATGCATGTGTGATGTATCATGTTGTATGTGTGATGTATCATGTTGTATACATGCATGTGTGATGTATCATGTTGTATGCATGCATGTGTGATGTATCATGTTGTATGTATGTGTGATGTATCATGTTGTATGTGTGATGTATCATGTTGTATACATGCATGTGTGATGTATCATGTTGTATGCATGCATGTGTGATGTATCATGTTGTATGTATGTGTGATGTATCATGTTGTATGTGTAATGTATCATGTTGTATGTGTGATGTATCATGTTGTATGTGTGATTTTTCATGTTGTATGTGTGATGTATCATGTTGTATGTGTGATGTATCATGTTGTATGCATGTTTGTGTGATGTATCATGTTGTATGCATGCATGTGTGAGGTATCATGTTGTATGCACGCATGTGTGATGTATCATGTTGTATGCACGCATGTGTGATGTATCATGTTGTATGTATGTGTGATGTATCATGTTGTATGTGTGATATATCATGTTGTATGTGTGATGTATCATGTTGTATGTGTGATGTATCATGTTGTATGTGTGATGTATCATGTTGTATGCATGTATGTGTGATGTATCATGTTGTATGCATGCACGTGTGATGTATCATGTTGTATGTGTGATGTATCATGTTGTATACATGCATGTGTGATGTATCATGTTGTATGTGTGATGTATCATGTTGTATGCATGCATGTGTGATGTATCATGTTGTATGCATGTGTGATGTATCATGTTGTATGCATGTGTGATGTATCATGTTGTATGTGTGATGTATCATGTTGTATGTGTGATGTATCATGTTGTATGTGTGATGTATCATGTTGTATGTGTGATGTATCATGTTGTATGTGTGATGTATCATGTTGTATGCATGTGTGATGTATCATGTTGTATGTGTGATGTATCATGTTGTATGTGTGATGTATCATGTTGTATGTGTGATGTATCATGTTGTATGCATGTGTGATGTATCATGTTGTATGTGTGATGTATCATGTTGTATGCACGTGTGATGTATCATGTTGTATGCATGTGTGATGTATCATGTTGTATGTGTGATGTATCATGTTGTATGTGTGATGTATCATGTTGTATGTGTGATGTATCATGTTGTATGTGTGATGTATCATGTTGTATGCATGTTTGTGTGATGTATCATGTTGTATGCATGCATGTGTGAGGTATCATGTTGTATGCACGCATGTGTGATGTATCATGTTGTATGCACGCATGTGTGATGTATCATGTTGTATGCATGTATGTGTGATGTATCATGTTGTATGCATGCATGTGTGATGTATCATGTTGTATGTGTGATGTGTGATGTATCATGTTGTATGCATGCATGTGTGATGTATCATGTTGTATGCATGCATGTGTGATGTATCATGTTGTATGCATGCATGTGTGATGTATCATGTTGTATGCATGTATGTGTGATGTATCATGTTGTATGCATAAATGTGTGATGTATCATGTTGTATGCATGCATGTGTGATGTATCATGTTGTATGCATGCATGTGTGATGTATCATGTTGTATGTGTGATGTATCATGTTGTATACATGCATGTGTGATGTATCATGTTGTATGCATGCATGTGTGATGTATCAAGTTGTATGTATGTGTGATGTATCATGTTGTATATGTGATGTATCATGTTGTATACATGCATGTGTGATGTATCATGTTGTATGCATGCATGTGTGATGTATCATGTTGTATGTATGTGTGATGTATCATGTTGTATGTGTGATGTATCATGTTGTATGTGTGATTTTTCATGTTGTATGTGTGATGTATCATGTTGTATGTGTGATGTATCAATTTGTATGTGTGATGTATCATGTTGTATGCATGTATGTGTGATGTATCATGTTGTATGCATGCATGTGTGATGTATCATGTTGTATGCATGCATGTGTGATGTATCATGTTGTATGCATGCATGTGTGATGTATCAAGTTGTATGTGTGATGTATCATGTTGTATGTGTGATGTATCATGTTGTATGTGTGATGTATCATGTTGTATGCATGCATGTGTGATGTATCATGTTGTATGTGTGATGTATCATGTTGTATGTGTGATGTATCATGTTGTATGTGTGATGTATCATGTTGTATGTGTGATGTATCATGTTGTATGTGTGATATATCATGTTGTATGTGTGATGTATCATGTTGTATGTGTGATGTATCATGTTGTATGTGTGATGTATCATGTTGTATGCATGTATGTGTGATGTATCATGTTGTATGCATGCACGTGTGGTGTATCATGTTGTATGTGTGATGTATCATGTTGTATACATGCATGTGTGATGTATCATGTTGTATGTGTGATGTATCATGTTGTATGCATGCATGTGTGATGTATCATGTTGTATGCATGTGTGATGTATCATGTTGTATGCATGTGTGATGTATCATGTTGTATGCATGCATGTGTGATGTATCATGTTGTATGTGTGATGTATCATGTTGTATGTGTGATGTATCATGTTGTATGTGTGATGTATCATGTTGTATGTGTGATGTATCATGTTGTATGCATGTGTGATGTATCATGTTGTATGTGTGATGTATCATGTTGTATGTGTGATGTATCATGTTGTATGTGTGATGTATCATGTTGTATGTGTGATGTATCATGTTGTATGCATGTGTGATGTATCATGTTGTATGTGTGATGTATCATGTTGTATGCACGTGTGATGTATCATGTTGTATGCATGTGTGATGTATCATGTTGTATGTGTGATGTATCATGTTGTATGTGTGATGTATCATGTTGTATGTGTGATGTATCATGTTGTATGTGTGATGTATCATGTTGTATGCATGTTTGTGTGATGTATCATGTTGTATGCATGCATGTGTGATGTATCATGTTGTATGCATGCATGTGTGAGGTATCATGTTGTATGCACGCATGTGTGATGTATCATGTTGTATGCACGCATGTGTGATGTATCATGTTGTATGCATGTATGTGTGATGTATCATGTTGTATGCATGCATGTGTGATGTATCATGTTGTATGCATGCATGTGTGATGTATCATGTTGTATGCATGCATGTGTGATGTATCATGTTGTATGCATGCATGTGTGATGTATCATGTTGTATGCATGCATGTGTGATGTATCATGTTGTATGCATGTATGTGTGATGTATCATGTTGTATGCATAAATGTGTGATGTATCATGTTGTATGCATGCATGTGTGATGTATCATGTTGTATGCATGCATGTGTGATGTATCATGTTGTATGTGTGATGTATCATGTTGTATACATGCATGTGTGATGTATCATGTTGTATGCATGCATGTGTGATGTATCATGTTGTATGTATGTGTGATGTATCATGTTGTATGTGTGATGTATCATGTTGTATACATGCATGTGTGATGTATCATGTTGTATGCATGCATGTGTGATGTATCATGTTGTATGTATGTGTGATGTATCATGTTGTATGTGTAATGTATCATGTTGTATGTGTGATGTATCATGTTGTATGTGTGATTTTTCATGTTGTATGTGTGATGTATCATGTTGTATGTGTGATGTATCATGTTGTATGCATGTTTGTGTGATGTATCATGTTGTATGCATGCATGTGTGAGGTATCATGTTGTATGCACGCATGTGTGATGTATCATGTTGTATGCACGCATGTGTGATGTATCATGTTGTATGCATGTATGTGTGATGTATCATGTTGTATGCATGCATGTGTGATGTATCATGTTGTATGCATGCATGTGTGATGTATCATGTTGTATGCATGCATGTGTGATGTATCATGTTGTATGCATGCATGTGTGATGTATCATGTTGTATGCATGCATGTGTGATGTATCATGTTGTATGCATGTATGTGTGATGTATCATGTTGTATGCATAAATGTGTGATGTATCATGTTGTATGCATGCATGTGTGATGTATCATGTTGTATGCATGCATGTGTGATGTATCATGTTGTATGTGTGATGTATCATGTTGTATACATGCATGTGTGATGTATCATGTTGTATGCATGCATGTGTGATGTATCATGTTGTATGTATGTGTGATGTATCATGTTGTATGTGTGATGTATCATGTTGTATACATGCATGTGTGATGTATCATGTTGTATGCATGCATGTGTGATGTATCATGTTGTATGTATGTGTGATGTATCATGTTGTATGTGTGATGTATCATGTTGTATGTGTGATGTATCATGTTGTATGTGTGATTTTTCATGTTGTATGTGTGATGTATCATGTTGTATGTGTGATGTATCAATTTGTATGTGTGATGTATCATGTTGTATGCATGTATGTGTGATGTATCATGTTGTATGCATGCATGTGTGATGTATCATGTTGTATGCATGCATGTGTGATGTATCATGTTGTATGCATGCATGTGTGATGTATCAAGTTGTATGTGTGATGTATCATGTTGTATGTGTGATGTATCATGTTGTATACATGCATGTGTGATGTATCATGTTGTATGCATGCATGTGTGATGTATCATGTTGTATGTGTGATGTATCATGTTGTATGTGTGATGTATCATGTTGTATGTGTGATGTATCATGTTGTATGTGTGATGTATCATGTTGTATG
Source organism: Nerophis ophidion (assembly GCF_033978795.1). Taxonomy (NCBI): domain Eukaryota; kingdom Metazoa; phylum Chordata; class Actinopteri; order Syngnathiformes; family Syngnathidae; genus Nerophis; species Nerophis ophidion. Next base: position 41,681 of record NW_026906989.1, on the reverse strand, counting down.
TGTGATGTATCATGTTGTATGCATGTGTGATGTATCATGTTGTATGTGTGATGTATCATGTTGTATGTGTGATGTATCATGTTGTATGTGTGATGTATCATGTTGTATGTGTGATGTATCATGTTGTATGCATGTGTGATGTATCATGTTGTATGTGTGATGTATCATGTTGTATGCACGTGTGATGTATCATGTTGTATGCATGTGTGATGTATCATGTTGTATGTGTGATGTATCATGTTGTATGTGTGATGTATCATGTTGTATGTGTGATGTATCATGTTGTATGTGTGATGTATCATGTTGTATGCATGTTTGTGTGATGTATCATGTTGTATGTGTGCATGTGTGATGTATCATGTTGTATGCATGCATGTGTGATGTATCATGTTGTATGCATGCATGTGTAATGTATCATGTTGTATGCATGTATGTGTGATGTATCATGTTGTATGCATGCATGTGTGATGTATCATGTTGTATGCATGCATGTGTGATGTATCATGTTGTATGCATGCATGTGTGATGTATCATGTTGTATGCATGTATGTGTGATGTATCATGTTGTATAAATAAATGTGTGATGTATCATGTTGTATGCATGCATGTGTGATGTATCATGTTGTATGCATGCATGTGTGATGTATCATGTTGTATGCATGTATGTGTGATGTATCATGTTTTATAGATGCATGTGCGATGTATCATGTTGTATGTGTGATGTATCATGTTGTATGCATGCATGTGTGATGTATCATGTTGCATGTGTGATGTATCATGTTGTATGCATGCATGTGTGATGTATCATGTTGTATGTATGTGTGATGTATCATGTTGTATGTGTGATGTATCATGTTGTATGTGTGATGTATCATGTTGTATGTGTGATTTTTCATGTTGTATGTGTGATGTATCATGTTGTATGTGTGATGTATCAATTTGTATGTGTGATGTATCATGTTGTATGCATGTATGTGTGATGTATCATGTTGTATGCATGCATGTGTGATGTATCATGTTGTATGCATGCATGTGTGATGTATCATGTTGTATGTGTGATGTATCATGTTGTATGCATGCATGTGTGATGTATCAAGTTGTATGTGTGATGTATCATGTTGTATGTGTGATGTATCATGTTGTATGTGTGATGTATCATGTTGTATGTGTGATGTATCATGTTGTATGTGTGATGTATCATGTTGTATGTGTGATGTATCATGTTATATGCATGTTTGTGTGATGTATCATGTTGTATGCATGCATGTGTGATGTATCATGTTGTATGCATGCATGTGTGATGTATCATGTTGTATGCATGTATGTGTGATGTATCATGTTGTATGCATGCATGTGTGATGTATCATGTTGTATGTGTGATGTATCATGTTGTATGTGTGATGTATCATGTTGTATGTGTGATGTATCATGTTGTATGTGTGATGTATCATGTTGTATGTGTGATGTATCATATTGTATGTGTAATGTATCATGTTGTATGTGTGATGTATCATGTTGTATGTGTGATGTATCATGTTGTATGTGTGATGTATCATGTTGTATGCATGTATGTGTGATGTATCATGTTGTATGCATGCATGTGTGATGTATCATGTTGTATGCATGCATGTGTGATGTATCATGTTGTATGCATGTATGTGTGATGTATCATGTTGTATGCATGCATGTGTGATGTATCATGTTGTATGCATGCATGTGTGATGTATCATGTTGTATGCATGCATGTGTGATGTATCATGTTGTATGTATGTGTGATGTATCATGTTGTATGTGTGATGTATCATGTTGTATGTGTGATGTATCATGTTGTATGTGTGATTTTTCATGTTGTATGTGTGATGTATCATGTTGTATGTGTGATGTATCAATTTGTATGTGTGATGTATCATGTTGTATGCATGTATGTGTGATGTATCATGTTGTATACATGCATGTGTGATGTATCATGTTGTATGCATGCATGTGTGATGTATCATGTTGTATGTGTGATGTATCATGTTGTATGCATGCATGTGTGATGTATCAAGTTGTATGTGTGATGTATCATGTTGTATGTGTGATGTATCATGTTGTATACATGCATGTGTGATGTATCATGTTGTATGCATGCATGTGTGATGTATCATGTTGTATGTGTGATGTATCATGTTGTATGTGTGATGTATCATGTTGTATGTGTGATGTATCATGTTGTATGTGTGATGTATCATGTTGTATGTGTGATGTATCATGTTGTATGTGTGATGTATCATGTTGTATGTGTGATGTATCATGTTGTATGTGTGATGTATCATGTTGTATGCATGTGTGATGTATCATGTTGTATGTGTGATGTATCATGTTGTATGCACGTGTGATGTATCATGTTGTATGCACGTGTGATGTATCATGTTGTATGTGTGATGTATCATGTTGTATGTGTGATGTATCATGTTGTATGTGTGATGTATCATGTTGTATGCATGTTTGTGTGATGTATCATGTTGTATGCATGCATGTGTGATGTATCATGTTGTATGCATGCATGTGTGATGTATCATGTTGTATGCATGCATGTGTGATGTATCATGTTGTATGCATGCATGTGTGATGTATCATGTTGTATGCATGCATGTGTGATGTATCATGTTGTATGCATGCATGTGTGATGTATCATGTTGTATGCATGCATGTGTGATGTATCATGTTGTATGCATGCATGTGTGATGTATCATGTTGTATGCATGCATGTGTGATGTATCATGTTGTATGTATGTGTGATGTATCATGTATGTGTGATGTATCATGTTGTATGTGTGATGTATCATGTTGTATGTGTGATTTTTCATGTTGTATGTGTGATGTATCATGTTGTATGTGTGATGTATCAATTTGTATGTGTGATGTATCATGTTGTATGCATGTATGTGTGATGTATCATGTTGTATGCATGCATGTGTGATGTATCATGTTGTATGCATGCATGTGTGATGTATCATGTTGTATGTGTGATGTATCATGTTGTATGCATGCATGTGTGATGTATCAAGTTGTATGTGTGATGTATCATGTTGTGTGTGATGTATCATGTTGTATACATGCATGTGTGATGTATCATGTTGTATGCATGCATGTGTGATGTATCATGTTGTATGTGTGATGTATCATGTTGTATGTGTGATGTATCATGTTGTATGTGTGATGTATCATGTTGTATGTGTGATGTATCATGTTGTATGTGTGATGTATCATGTTGTTTGTGTGATGTATCATGTTGTATGCATGCATGTGTGATGTATCATGTTGTATGCATGCATGTGTGATGTATCATGTTGTATGCATGCATGTGTGATGTATCAAGTTGTATGTGTGATGTATCATGTTGTATGTGTGATGTATCATGTTGTATGTGTGATGTATCATGTTGTATACATGCATGTGTGATGTATCATGTTGTATGCATGCATGTGTGATGTATCATGTTGTATGTGTGATGTATCATGTTGTATGTGTGATGTATCATGTTGTATGTGTGATGTATCATGTTGTATGTGTGATATATCATGTTGTATGTGTGATGTATCATGTTGTATGTGTGATGTATCATGTTGTATGTGTGATGTATCATGTTGTATGCATGTATGTGTGATGTATCATGTTGTATGCATGCACGTGTGGTGTATCATGTTGTATGTGTGATGTATCATGTTGTATACATGCATGTGTGATGTATCATGTTGTATGTGTGATGTATCATGTTGTATGCATGCATGTGTGATGTATCATGTTGTATGCATGTGTGATGTATCATGTTGTATGCATGTGTGATGTATCATGTTGTATGCATGTATGTGTGATGTATCATGTTGTATGTGTGATGTATCATGTTGTATGCATGCATGTGTGATGTATCATGTTGTATGTATGTGTGATGTATCATGTTGTATGTGTGATGTATCATGTTGTATGTGTGATGTATCATGTTGTATGTGTGATATATCATGTTGTATGTGTGATGTATCATGTTGTATGTGTGATGTATCATGTTGTATGTGTGATGTATCATGTTGTATGCATGTATGTGTGATGTATCATGTTGTATGCATGCACGTGTGATGTATCATGTTGTATGTGTGATGTATCATGTTGTATACATGCATGTGTGATGTATCATGTTGTATGTGTGATGTATCATGTTGTATGCATGCATGTGTGATGTATCATGTTGTATGCATGTGTGATGTATCATGTTGTATGTGTGATGTATCATGTTGTATGTGTGATGTATCATGTTGTATGTGTGATGTATCATGTTGTATGCATGTGTGATGTATCATGTTGTATGTGTGATGTATCATGTTGTATGTGTGATGTATCATGTTGTATGTGTGATGTATCATGTTGTATGTGTGATGTATCATGTTGTATGCATGTGTGATGTATCATGTTGTATGTGTGATGTATCATGTTGTATGCACGTGTGATGTATCATGTTGTATGCATGTGTGATGTATCATGTTGTATGTGTGATGTATCATGTTGTATGTGTGATGTATCATGTTGTATGTGTGATGTATCATGTTGTATGTGTGATGTATCATGTTGTATGCATGTTTGTGTGATGTATCATGTTGTATGCATGCATGTGTGAGGTATCATGTTGTATGCACGCATGTGTGATGTATCATGTTGTATGCACGCATGTGTGATGTATCATGTTGTATGCATGTATGTGTGATGTATCATGTTGTATGCATGCATGTGTGATGTATCATGTTGTATGTGTGATGTGTGATGTATCATGTTGTATGCATGCATGTGTGATGTATCATGTTGTATGCATGCATGTGTGATGTATCATGTTGTATGCATGCATGTGTGATGTATCATGTTGTATGCATGTATGTGTGATGTATCATGTTGTATGCATAAATGTGTGATGTATCATGTTGTATGCATGCATGTGTGATGTATCATGTTGTATGTGTGATGTATCATGTTGTATACATGCATGTGTGATGTATCATGTTGTATGCATGCATGTGTGATGTATCATGTTGTATGTATGTGTGATGTATCATGTTGTATATGTGATGTATCATGTTGTATACATGCATGTGTGATGTATCATGTTGTATGCATGCATGTGTGATGTATCATGTTGTATGTATGTGTGATGTATCATGTTGTATGTGTGATGTATCATGTTGTATGTGTGATTTTTCATGTTGTATGTGTGATGTATCATGTTGTATGTGTGATGTATCAATTTGTATGTGTGATGTATCATGTTGTATGCATGTATGTGTGATGTATCATGTTGTATGCATGCATGTGTGATGTATCATGTTGTATGCATGCATGTGTGATGTATCATGTTGTATGCATGCATGTGTGATGTATCAAGTTGTATGTGTGATGTATCATGTATGTGTGATGTATCATGTTGTATGTGTGATGTATCATGTTGTATACATGCATGTGTGATGTATCATGTTGTATGCATGCATGTGTGATGTATCATGTTGTATGTGTGATGTATCATGTTGTATGTGTGATGTATCATGTTGTATGTGTGATGTATCATGTTGTATGTGTGATGTATCATGTTGTATGTGTGATGTATCATGTTGTATGTGTGATGTATCATGTTGTATGTGTGATGTATCATGTTGTATGTGTGATGTATCATGTTGTATGCATGTATGTGTGATGTATCATGTTGTATGCATGCAAGTGTGGTGTATCATGTTGTATGTGTGATGTATCATGTTGTATACATGCATGTGTGATGTATCATGTTGTATGTGTGATGTATCATGTTGTATGCATGCATGTGTGATGTATCATGTTGTATGCATGTGTGATGTATCATGTTGTATGCATGTGTGATGTATCATGTTGTATGCATGTATGTGTGATGTATCATGTTGTATGTGTGATGTATCATGTTGTATGCATGCATGTGTGATGTATCATGTTGTATGTATGTGTGATGTATCATGTTGTATGTGTGATGTATCATGTTGTATGTGTGATGTATCATGTTGTATGTGTGATATATCATGTTGTATGTGTGATGTATCATGTTGTATGTGTGATGTATCATGTTGTATGTGTGATGTATCATGTTGTATGCATGTATGTGTGATGTATCATGTTGTATGCATGCACGTGTGATGTATCATGTTGTATGTGTGATGTATCATGTTGTATACATGCATGTGTGATGTATCATGTTGTATGTGTGATGTATCATGTTGTATGCATGCATGTGTGATGTATCATGTTGTATGCATGTGTGATGTATCATGTTGTATGCATGTGTGATGTATCATGTTGTATGCATGCATGTGTGATGTATCATGTTGTATGTGTGATGTATCATGTTGTATGTGTGATGTATCATGTTGTATGTGTGATGTATCATGTTGTATGTGTGATGTATCATGTTGTATGCATGTGTGATGTATCATGTTGTATGTGTGATGTATCATGTTGTATGTGTGATGTATCATGTTGTATGTGTGATGTATCATGTTGTATGTGTGATGTATCATGTTGTATGCATGTGTGATGTATCATGTTGTATGTGTGATGTATCATGTTGTATGCACGTGTGATGTATCATGTTGTATGCATGTGTGATGTATCATGTTGTATGTGTGATGTATCATGTTGTATGTGTGATGTATCATGTTGTATGTGTGATGTATCATGTTGTATGTGTGATGTATCATGTTGTATGCATGTTTGTGTGATGTATCATGTTGTATGCATGCATGTGTGAGGTATCATGTTGTATGCACGCATGTGTGATGTATCATATTGTATGCACGCATGTGTGATGTATCATGTTGTATGCATGTATGTGTGATGTATCATGTTGTATGCATGCATGTGTGATGTATCATGTTGTATGTGTGATGTGTGATGTATCATGTTGTATGCATGCATGTGTGATGTATCATGTTGTATGCATGCATGTGTGATGTATCATGTTGTATGCATGCATGTGTGATGTATCATGTTGTATGCATGTATGTGTGATGTATCATGTTGTATGCATAAATGTGTGATGTATCATGTTGTATGCATGCATGTGTGATGTATCATGTTGTATGCATGCATGTGTGATGTATCATGTTGTATGTGTGATGTATCATGTTGTATACATGCATGTGTGATGTATCATGTTGTATGCATGCATGTGTGATGTATCATGTTGTATGTATGTGTGATGTATCATGTTGTATATGTGATGTATCATGTTGTATACATGCATGTGTGATGTATCATGTTGTATGCATGCATGTGTGATGTATCATGTTGTATGTATGTGTGATGTATCATGTTGTATGTGTGATGTATCATGTTGTATGTGTGATTTTTCATGTTGTATGTGTGATGTATCATGTTGTATGTGTGATGTATCAATTTGTATGTGTGATGTATCATGTTGTATGCATGTATGTGTGATGTATCATGTTGTATGCATGCATGTGTGATGTATCATGTTGTATGCATGCATGTGTGATGTATCATGTTGTATGCATGCATGTGTGATGTATCATGTTGTATGCATGCATGTGTGATGTATCAAGTTGTATGTGTGATGTATCATGTTGTATGTGTGATGTATCATGTTGTATGTGTGATGTATCATGTTGTATGCATGCATGTGTGATGTATCATGTTGTATGTGTGATGTATCATGTTGTATGTGTGATGTATCATGTTGTATGTGTGATGTATCATGTTGTATGTGTGATGTATCATGTTGTATGTGTGATATATCATGTTGTATGTGTGATGTATCATGTTGTATGTGTGATGTATCATGTTGTATGTGTGATGTATCATGTTGTATGCATGTATGTGTGATGTATCATGTTGTATGCATGCACGTGTGGTGTATCATGTTGTATGTGTGATGTATCATGTTGTATACATGCATGTGTGATGTATCATGTTGTATGTGTGATGTATCATGTTGTATGCATGCATGTGTGATGTATCATGTTGTATGCATGTGTGATGTATCATGTTGTATGCATGTGTGATGTATCATGTTGTATGCATGCATGTGTGATGTATCATGTTGTATGTGTGATGTATCATGTTGTATGTGTGATGTATCATGTTGTATGTGTGATGTATCATGTTGTATGTGTGATGTATCATGTTGTATGCATGTGTGATGTATCATGTTGTATGTGTGATGTATCATGTTGTATGTGTGATGTATCATGTTGTATGTGTGATGTATCATGTTGTATGTGTGATGTATCATGTTGTATGCATGTGTGATGTATCATGTTGTATGTGTGATGTATCATGTTGTATGCACGTGTGATGTATTATGTTGTATGCATGTGTGATGTATCATGTTGTATGTGTGATGTATCATGTTGTATGTGTGATGTATCATGTTGTATGTGTGATGTATCATGTTGTATGTGTGATGTATCATGTTGTATGCATGTTTGTGTGATGTATCATGTTGTATGCATGCATGTGTGATGTATCATGTTGTATGCATGCATGTGTGAGGTATCATGTTGTATGCACGCATGTGTGATGTATCATGTTGTATGCACGCATGTGTGATGTATCATGTTGTATGCATGTATGTGTGATGTATCATGTTGTATGCATGCATGTGTGATGTATCATGTTGTATGCATGCATGTGTGATGTATCATGTTGTATGCATGCATGTGTGATGTATCATGTTGTATGCATGCATGTGTGATGTATCATGTTGTATGCATGCATGTGTGATGTATCATGTTGTATGCATGTATGTGTGATGTATCATGTTGTATGCATAAATGTGTGATGTATCATGTTGTATGCATGCATGTGTGATGTATCATGTTGTATGCATGCATGTGTGATGTATCATGTTGTATGTGTGATGTATCATGTTGTATACATGCATGTGTGATGTATCATGTTGTATGCATGCATGTGTGATGTATCATGTTGTATGTATGTGTGATGTATCATGTTGTATGTGTGATGTATCATGTTGTATACATGCATGTGTGATGTATCATGTTGTATGCATGCATGTGTGATGTATCATGTTGTATGTATGTGTGATGTATCATGTTGTATGTGTAATGTATCATGTTGTATGTGTGATGTATCATGTTGTATGTGTGATTTTTCATGTTGTATGTGTGATGTATCATGTTGTATGTGTGATGTATCATGTTGTATGCATGTTTGTGTGATGTATCATGTTGTATGCATGCATGTGTGAGGTATCATGTTGTATGCACGCATGTGTGATGTATCATGTTGTATGCACGCATGTGTGATGTATCATGTTGTATGTATGTGTGATGTATCATGTTGTATGTGTGATATATCATGTTGTATGTGTGATGTATCATGTTGTATGTGTGATGTATCATGTTGTATGTGTGATGTATCATGTTGTATGCATGTATGTGTGATGTATCATGTTGTATGCATGCACGTGTGATGTATCATGTTGTATGTGTGATGTATCATGTTGTATACATGCATGTGTGATGTATCATGTTGTATGTGTGATGTATCATGTTGTATGCATGCATGTGTGATGTATCATGTTGTATGCATGTGTGATGTATCATGTTGTATGCATGTGTGATGTATCATGTTGTATGTGTGATGTATCATGTTGTATGTGTGATGTATCATGTTGTATGTGTGATGTATCATGTTGTATGTGTGATGTATCATGTTGTATGTGTGATGTATCATGTTGTATGCATGTGTGATGTATCATGTTGTATGTGTGATGTATCATGTTGTATGTGTGATGTATCATGTTGTATGTGTGATGTATCATGTTGTATGTGTGATGTATCATGTTGTATGCATGTGTGATGTATCATGTTGTATGTGTGATGTATCATGTTGTATGCACGTGTGATGTATCATGTTGTATGCATGTGTGATGTATCATGTTGTATGTGTGATGTATCATGTTGTATGTGTGATGTATCATGTTGTATGTGTGATGTATCATGTTGTATGTGTGATGTATCATGTTGTATGCATGTTTGTGTGATGTATCATGTTGTATGCATGCATGTGTGAGGTATCATGTTGTATGCACGCATGTGTGATGTATCATGTTGTATGCACGCATGTGTGATGTATCATGTTGTATGCATGTATGTGTGATGTATCATGTTGTATGCATGCATGTGTGATGTATCATGTTGTATGTGTGATGTGTGATGTATCATGTTGTATGCATGCATGTGTGATGTATCATGTTGTATGCATGCATGTGTGATGTATCATGTTGTATGCATGCATGTGTGATGTATCATGTTGTATGCATGTATGTGTGATGTATCATGTTGTATGCATAAATGTGTGATGTATCATGTTGTATGCATGCATGTGTGATGTATCATGTTGTATGCATGCATGTGTGATGTATCATGTTGTATGTGTGATGTATCATGTTGTATACATGCATGTGTGATGTATCATGTTGTATGCATGCATGTGTGATGTATCATGTTGTATGTATGTGTGATGTATCATGTTGTATATGTGATGTATCATGTTGTATACATGCATGTGTGATGTATCATGTTGTATGCATGCATGTGTGATGTATCATGTTGTATGTATGTGTGATGTATCATGTTGTATGTGTGATGTATCATGTTGTATGTGTGATTTTTCATGTTGTATGTGTGATGTATCATGTTGTATGTGTGATGTATCAATTTGTATGTGTGATGTATCATGTTGTATGCATGTATGTGTGATGTATCATGTTGTATGCATGCATGTGTGATGTATCATGTTGTATGCATGCATGTGTGATGTATCATGTTGTATGCATGCATGTGTGATGTATCAAGTTGTATGTGTGATGTATCATGTTGTATGTGTGATGTATCATGTTGTATGTGTGATGTATCATGTTGTATGCATGCATGTGTGATGTATCATGTTGTATGTGTGATGTATCATGTTGTATGTGTGATGTATCATGTTGTATGTGTGATGTATCATGTTGTATGTGTGATGTATCATGTTGTATGTGTGATATATCATGTTGTATGTGTGATGTATCATGTTGTATGTGTGATGTATCATGTTGTATGTGTGATGTATCATGTTGTATGCATGTATGTGTGATGTATCATGTTGTATGCATGCACGTGTGGTGTATCATGTTGTATGTGTGATGTATCATGTTGTATACATGCATGTGTGATGTATCATGTTGTATGTGTGATGTATCATGTTGTATGCATGCATGTGTGATGTATCATGTTGTAGGCATGTGTGATGTATCATGTTGTATGCATGTGTGATGTATCATGTTGTATGCATGCATGTGTGATGTATCATGTTGTATGTGTGATGTATCATGTTGTATGTGTGATGTATCATGTTGTATGTGTGATGTATCATGTTGTATGTGTGATGTATCATGTTGTATGCATGTGTGATGTATCATGTTGTATGTGTGATGTATCATGTTGTATGTGTGATGTATCATGTTGTATGTGTGATGTATCATGTTGTATGTGTGATGTATCATGTTGTATGCATGTGTGATGTATCATGTTGTATGTGTGATGTATCATGTTGTATGCACGTGTGATGTATCATGTTGTATGCATGTGTGATGTATCATGTTGTATGTGTGATGTATCATGTTGTATGTGTGATGTATCATGTTGTATGTGTGATGTATCATGTTGTATGTGTGATGTATCATGTTGTATGCATGTTTGTGTGATGTATCATGTTGTATGCATGCATGTGTGATGTATCATGTTGTATGCATGCATGTGTGAGGTATCATGTTGTATGCACGCATGTGTGATGTATCATGTTGTATGCACGCATGTGTGATGTATCATGTTGTATGCATGTATGTGTGATGTATCATGTTGTATGCATGCATGTGTGATGTATCATGTTGTATGCATGCATGTGTGATGTATCATGTTGTATGCATGCATGTGTGATGTATCATGTTGTATGCATGCATGTGTGATGTATCATGTTGTATGCATGCATGTGTGATGTATCATGTTGTATGCATGTATGTGTGATGTATCATGTTGTATGCATAAATGTGTGATGTATCATGTTGTATGCATGCATGTGTGATGTATCATGTTGTATGCATGCATGTGTGATGTATCATGTTGTATGTGTGATGTATCATGTTGTATACATGCATGTGTGATGTATCATGTTGTATGCATGCATGTGTGATGTATCATGTTGTATGTATGTGTGATGTATCATGTTGTATGTGTGATGTATCATGTTGTATACATGCATGTGTGATGTATCATGTTGTATGCATGCATGTGTGATGTATCATGTTGTATGTATGTGTGATGTATCATGTTGTATGTGTAATGTATCATGTTGTATGTGTGATGTATCATGTTGTATGTGTGATTTTTCATGTTGTATGTGTGATGTATCATGTTGTATGTGTGATGTATCATGTTGTATGCATGTTTGTGTGATGTATCATGTTGTATGCATGCATGTGTGAGGTATCATGTTGTATGCACGCATGTGTGATGTATCATGTTGTATGCACGCATGTGTGATGTATCATGTTGTATGCATGTATGTGTGATGTATCATGTTGTATGCATGCATGTGTGATGTATCATGTTGTATGCATGCATGTGTGATGTATCATGTTGTATGCATGCATGTGTGATGTATCATGTTGTATGCATGCATGTGTGATGTATCATGTTGTATGCATGCATGTGTGATGTATCATGTTGTATGCATGTATGTGTGATGTATCATGTTGTATGCATAAATGTGTGATGTATCATGTTGTATGCATGCATGTGTGATGTATCATGTTGTATGCATGCATGTGTGATGTATCATGTTGTATGTGTGATGTATCATGTTGTATACATGCATGTGTGATGTATCATGTTGTATGCATGCATGTGTGATGTATCATGTTGTATGTATGTGTGATGTATCATGTTGTATGTGTGATGTATCATGTTGTATACATGCATGTGTGATGTATCATGTTGTATGCATGCATGTGTGATGTATCATGTTGTATGTATGTGTGATGTATCATGTTGTATGTGTGATGTATCATGTTGTATGTGTGATGTATCATGTTGTATGTGTGATTTTTCATGTTGTATGTGTGATGTATCATGTTGTATGTGTGATGTATCAATTTGTATGTGTGATGTATCATGTTGTATGCATGTATGTGTGATGTATCATGTTGTATGCATGCATGTGTGATGTATCATGTTGTATGCATGCATGTGTGATGTATCATGTTGTATGCATGCATGTGTGATGTATCAAGTTGTATGTGTGATGTATCATGTTGTATGTGTGATGTATCATGTTGTATACATGCATGTGTGATGTATCATGTTGTATGCATGCATGTGTGATGTATCATGTTGTATGTGTGATGTATCATGTTGTATGTGTGATGTATCATGTTGTATGTGTGATGTATCATGTTGTATGTGTGATGTATCATGTTGTATGTGTGATGTATCATGTTGTATGCATGTGTGATGTATCATGTTGTATGTGTGATGTATCATGTTGTATGTGTGATGTATCATGTTGTATGTGTGATGTATCATGTTGTATGTGTGATGTATCATGTTGTATGCATGTGTGATGTATCATGTTGTATGTGTGATGTATCATGTTGTATGCACGTGTGATGTATCATGTTGTATGCATGTGTGATGTATCATGTTGTATGTGTGATGTATCATGTTGTATGTGTGATGTATCATGTTGTATGTGTGATGTATCATGTTGTATGTGTGATGTATCATGTTGTATGCATGTTTGTGTGATGTATCATGTTGTATGTGTGCATGTGTGATGTATCATGTTGTATGCATGCATGTGTGATGTATCATGTTGTATGCATGCATGTGTAATGTATCATGTTGTATGCATGTATGTGTGATGTATCATGTTGTATGCATGCATGTGTGATGTATCATGTTGTATGCATGCATGTGTGATGTATCATGTTGTATGCATGCATGTGTGATGTATCATGTTGTATGCATGTATGTGTGATGTATCATGTTGTATAAATAAATGTGTGATGTATCATGTTGTATGCATGCATGTGTGATGTATCATGTTGTATGCATGCATGTGTGATGTATCATGTTGTATGCATGTATGTGTGATGTATCATGTTTTATAGATGCATGTGCGATGTATCATGTTGTATGTGTGATGTATCATGTTGTATGCATGCATGTGTGATGTATCATGTTGCATGTGTGATGTATCATGTTGTATGCATGCATGTGTGATGTATCATGTTGTATGTATGTGTGATGTATCATGTTGTATGTGTGATGTATCATGTTGTATGTGTGATGTATCATGTTGTATGTGTGATTTTTCATGTTGTATGTGTGATGTATCATGTTGTATGTGTGATGTATCAATTTGTATGTGTGATGTATCATGTTGTATGCATGTATGTGTGATGTATCATGTTGTATGCATGCATGTGTGATGTATCATGTTGTATGCATGCATGTGTGATGTATCATGTTGTATGTGTGATGTATCATGTTGTATGCATGCATGTGTGATGTATCAAGTTGTATGTGTGATGTATCATGTTGTATGTGTGATGTATCATGTTGTATGTGTGATGTATCATGTTGTATGTGTGATGTATCATGTTGTATGTGTGATGTATCATGTTGTATGTGTGATGTATCATGTTATATGCATGTTTGTGTGATGTATCATGTTGTATGCATGCATGTGTGATGTATCATGTTGTATGCATGCATGTGTGATGTATCATGTTGTATGCATGTATGTGTGATGTATCATGTTGTATGCATGCATGTGTGATGTATCATGTTGTATGTGTGATGTATCATGTTGTATGTGTGATGTATCATGTTGTATGTGTGATGTATCATGTTGTATGTGTGATGTATCATGTTGTATGTGTGATGTATCATATTGTATGTGTAATGTATCATGTTGTATGTGTGATGTATCATGTTGTATGTGTGATGTATCATGTTGTATGTGTGATGTATCATGTTGTATGCATGTATGTGTGATGTATCATGTTGTATGCATGCATGTGTGATGTATCATGTTGTATGCATGCATGTGTGATGTATCATGTTGTATGCATGTATGTGTGATGTATCATGTTGTATGCATGCATGTGTGATGTATCATGTTGTATGCATGCATGTGTGATGTATCATGTTGTATGCATGCATGTGTGATGTATCATGTTGTATGTATGTGTGATGTATCATGTTGTATGTGTGATGTATCATGTTGTATGTGTGATGTATCATGTTGTATGTGTGATTTTTCATGTTGTATGTGTGATGTATCATGTTGTATGTGTGATGTATCAATTTGTATGTGTGATGTATCATGTTGTATGCATGTATGTGTGATGTATCATGTTGTATACATGCATGTGTGATGTATCATGTTGTATGCATGCATGTGTGATGTATCATGTTGTATGTGTGATGTATCATGTTGTATGCATGCATGTGTGATGTATCAAGTTGTATGTGTGATGTATCATGTTGTATACATGCATGTGTGATGTATCATGTTGTATGCATGCATGTGTGATGTATCATGTTGTATGTGTGATGTATCATGTTGTATGTGTGATGTATCATGTTGTATGTGTGATGTATCATGTTGTATGTGTGATGTATCATGTTGTATGTGTGATGTATCATGTTGTATGTGTGATGTATCATGTTGTATGTGTGATGTATCATGTTGTATGTGTGATGTATCATGTTGTATGTGTGATGTATCATGTTGTATGCATGTGTGATGTATCATGTTGTATGTGTGATGTATCATGTTGTATGCACGTGTGATGTATCATGTTGTATGCACGTGTGATGTATCATGTTGTATGTGTGATGTATCATGTTGTATGTGTGATGTATCATGTTGTATGTGTGATGTATCATGTTGTATGCATGTTTGTGTGATGTATCATGTTGTATGCATGCATGTGTGATGTATCATGTTGTATGCATGCATGTGTGATGTATCATGTTGTATGCATGCATGTGTGATGTATCATGTTGTATGCATGCATGTGTGATGTATCATGTTGTATGCATGCATGTGTGATGTATCATGTTGTATGCATGCATGTGTGATGTATCATGTTGTATGCATGCATGTGTGATGTATCATGTTGTATGCATGCATGTGTGATGTATCATGTTGTATGCATGCATGTGTGATGTATCATGTTGTATGTATGTGTGATGTATCATGTATGTGTGATGTATCATGTTGTATGTGTGATGTATCATGTTGTATGTGTGATTTTTCATGTTGTATGTGTGATGTATCATGTTGTATGTGTGATGTATCAATTTGTATGTGTGATGTATCATGTTGTATGCATGTATGTGTGATGTATCATGTTGTATGCATGCATGTGTGATGTATCATGTTGTATGCATGCATGTGTGATGTATCATGTTGTATGTGTGATGTATCATGTTGTATGCATGCATGTGTGATGTATCAAGTTGTATGTGTGATGTATCATGTTGTGTGTGATGTATCATGTTGTATACATGCATGTGTGATGTATCATGTTGTATGCATGCATGTGTGATGTATCATGTTGTATGTGTGATGTATCATGTTGTATGTGTGATGTATCATGTTGTATGTGTGATGTATCATGTTGTATGTGTGATGTATCATGTTGTATGTGTGATGTATCATGTTGTATGTGTGATGTATCATGTTGTATGCATGTGTGATGTATCATGTTGTATGTGTGATGTATCATGTTGTATGTGTGATGTATCATGTTGTATGCATGTGTGATGTATCATGTTGTATGTGTGATGTATCATGTTGTATGCACGTGTGATGTATCATGTTGTATGCATGTGTGATGTATCATGTTGTATGTGTGATGTATCATGTTGTATGTGTGATGTATCATGTTGTATGTGTGATGTATCATGTTGTATGCATGCATGTGTGATGTATCATGTTGTATGCATGCATGTGTGATGTATCATGTTGTATGCATGCATGTGTGATGTATCATGTTGTATGCATGTATGTGTGATGTATCATGTTGTATGCATAAATGTGTGATGTATCATGTTGTATATATGCATGTGTGATGTATCATGTTGTATGCATGCATGTGCGATGTATCATGTTGTATGTGTGATGTATCATGTTGTATGCATGCATGTGTGATGTATCATGTTGTATGTGTGATGTATCATGTTGTATACATGCATGTGTGATGTATCATGTTGTATGCATGCATGTGTGATGTATCATGTTGTATGTATGTGTGATGTATCATGTTGTATGTGTGATGTATCATGTTGTATGTGTGATGTATCATGTTGTATGTGTGATTTTTCATGTTGTATGTGTGATGTATCATGTTGTATGTGTGATGTATCAATTTGTATGTGTGATGTATCATGTTGTATGCATGTATGTGTGATGTATCATGTTGTATGCATGCATGTGTGATGTATTATGTTGTATGCATGCATGTGTGATGTATCATGTTGTATGTGTGATGTATCATGTTGTATGCATGCATGTGTGATGTATCAAGTTGTATGTGTGATGTATCATGTTGTATGTGTGATGTATCATGTTGTATGTGTGATGTATCATGTTGTATGTGTGATGTATCATGTTATATGCATGTTTGTGTGATGTATCATGTTGTATGCATGCATGTGTGATGTATCATGTTGTATGCATGCATGTGTGATGTATCATGTTGTATGCATGCATGTGTGATGTATCATGTTGTATGCATGCATGTGTGATGTATCATGTTGTATGCATGCATGTGTGATGTATCATGTTGTATGCATGCATGTGTGATGTATCATGTTGTATGTGTGATGTATCATGTTGTATGTGTGATGTATCATGTTGTATGTGTGATGTATCATGTTGTATGTGTGATGTATCATATTGTATGTGTAATGTATCATGTTGTATGTGTGATGTATCATGTTGTATGTGTGATGTATCATGTTGTATGTGTGATGTATCATGTTGTATGCATGCATGTGTGATGTATCATGTTGTATGCATGCAGGTGTGATGTATCATGTTGTATGCATGCATGTGTGATGTATCATGTTGTATGCATGCATGTGTGATGTATCATGTTGTATGCATATATGTGTGATGTATCATGTTGTATGCATGCATGTGTGATGTATCATGTTGTATGCATGCATGTGTGATGTATCATGTTGTATGCATGCATGTGTGATGTATCATGTTGTATGCATGCATGTGTGATGTATCATGTTGTATGCATGCATGTGTGATGTATCATGTTGTATGCATGCATGTGTGATGTATCATGTTGTATGCATGCATGTGTGATGTATCATGTTGTATGCATGCATGTGTGATGTATCATGTTGTATACATGCATGTGTGATGTATCATGTTGTATGCATGCATGTGTGATGTATCATGTTGTATGCATGTGTGATGTATCATGTTGTATGTGTGATGTATCATGTTGTATGTGTGATGTATCATGTTGTATGTGTGATGTATCATGTTGTATGTGTGATGTATCATGTTGTATGTGTGATGTATCATGTTGTATGCATGTGTGATGTATCATGTTGTATGTGTGATGTATCATGTTGTATGTGTGATGTATCATGTTGTATGTGTGATGTATCATGTTGTATGTGTGATGTATCATGTTGTATGTGTGATGTATCATGTTGTATGCATGTTTGTGTGATGTATCATGTTGTATGCATGCATGTGTGATGTATCATGTTGTATGCATGCATGTGTGATGTATCATGTTGTATGCATGCATGTGTGATGTATCATGTTGTCTGCATGTATGTGTGATGTATCATGTTGTATGCATGCATGTGTGATGTATCATGTTGTATGCATGCATGTGTGATGTATCATGTTGTATGCATGCATGTGTGATGTATCATGTTGTATGCATGTATGTGTGATGTATCATGTTGTATGCATGCATGTGTGATGTATCATGTTGTATGCATGCATGTGTGATGTATCATGTTGTATGCATGCGTGTGTGATGTATCATGTTGTATGCATGCATGTGTGATGTATCATGTTGTATGCATGCATGTGTGATGTATCATGTTGTATGCATGCATGTGTGATGTATCATGTTGTATGCATGTATGTGTGATGTATCATGTTGTATGCATGTATGTGTGATGTATCATGTTGTATACATGCATGTGTGATGTATCATGTTGTATGTGTGATGTATCATGTTGTATGCATGCATGTGTGATGTATCATGGTTTATGTGTGATGTATCATGTTGTATGCATGCATGTGTGATGTATCATGTTGTACGCATGTATGTGTGATGTATCATGTTGTATACATGCATGTGTGATGTATCATGTTGTATGCATGCATGTGTGATGTATCATGTTGTATGTGTGATGTATCATGTTGTATGCATGCATGTGTGATGTATCATGTTGTATACATGCATGTGTGATGTATCATGTTGTATGCATGCATGTGTGATGTATCATGCTGTATGCATGCATGTGTGATGTATCATGTTGTATGCATGCATGTGTGATGTATCATGTTGTATGTCTGAAGTATCATGTTGTATGCATGCATGTGTGATGGATCATGTTGTATGCATGCATGTGTGATGTATCATGTTGTATGCATGCATGTGTGATGTATCATGTTGTATGCATGCATGTGTGATGTATCATGTTGTATGCATGCATGTGTGATGTATCATGTTGTATGCATGCATGTGTGATGTATCATGTTGTATGCATGTATGTGTGATGTATCATGTTGTATACATGCATGTGTGATGTATCATGTTGTATGTGTGATGTATCATGTTGTATGCATGCATGTGTGATGTATCATGTTGTATACATGCATGTGTGATGTATCATGTTGTATGCATGCATGTGTGATGTATCATGTTGTATGCATGCATGTGTGATGTATCATGTTGTATGCATGCATGTGTGATGTGTCATGCTGTATGCATGCATGTGTGATGTATCATGTTGTATGTGTGATGTATCATGTTGTATGTCTGATGTATCATGTTGTATGCATGCATGTGTGATGGATCATGTTGTATGCATGCATGTGTGGTGTATCATGTTGTATGCATGCATGTGTGATGTATCATGTTGTATGTGTGATGTATCATGTTGTATGCATGCATGTGTGATGTATCATGTTGTATGCATGCATGTGTGATGTATCATTTTGTATGCATGTATGTGTGATGTATCATGTTGTATACATGCATGTGTGATGTATCATGTTGTATGCATGCATGTGTGATGTATCATGTTGTATGTGTGATGTATCATGTTGTATGCATGCATGTGTGATGTATCATGTTGTATACATGCATGTGTGATGTATCATGTTGTATGCATGCATGTGTGATGTATCATGTTGTATGTGTGATGTATCATGTTGTATGTGTGATGTATCATGTTGTATGTGTGATGTATCATGTTGTATGTGTGATGTATCATGTTGTATGTGTGATGTATCATGTTGTATGTGTGATGTATCATGTTGTATGTGTGATGTATCATGTTGTATGTGTGATGTATCATGTTGTATGCATGTGTGATGTATCATGTTGTATGTGTGATGTATCATGTTGTATGCACGTGTGATGTATCATGTTGTATGCACGTGTGATGTATCATGTTGTATGCATGTGTGATGTATCATGTTGTATGTGTGATGTATCATGTTGTATGTGTGATGTATCATGTTGTATGTGTGATGTATCATGTTGTATGTGTGATGTATCATGTTGTATGCATGTTTGTGTGATGTATCATGTTGTATGCATGCATGTGTGATGTATCATGTTGTATGCATGCATGTGTGATGTATCATGTTGTATGCATGCATGTGTGATGTATCATGTTGTATGCATGCATGTGTGATGTATCATGTTGTATGCATGCATGTGTGATGTATCATGTTGTATGCATGCATGTGTGATGTATCATGTTGTATGCATGCATGTGTGATGTATCATGTTGTATGTATGTGTGATGTATCATGTATGTGTGATGTATCATGTTGTATGTGTGATGTATCATGTTGTATGTGTGATTTTTCATGTTGTATGTGTGATGTATCATGTTGTATGTGTGATGTATCAATTTGTATGTGTGATGTATCATGTTGTATGCATGTATGTGTGATGTATCATGTTGTATGCATGCATGTGTGATGTATCATGTTGTATGCATGCATGTGTGATGTATCATGTTGTATGTGTGATGTATCATGTTGTATGCATGCATGTGTGATGTATCAAGTTGTATGTGTGATGTATCATGTTGTATGTGTGATGTATCATGTTGTATACATGCATGTGTGATGTATCATGTTGTATGCATGCATGTGTGATGTATCATGTTGTATCTGTGATGTATCATGTTGTATGTGTGATGTATCATGTTGTATGTGTGATGTATCATGTTGTATGTGTGATGTATCGTGTTGTATGTGTGATGTATCATGTTGTATGTGTGATGTATCATGTTGTATGCATGTGTGATGTATCATGTTGTATGTGTGATGTATCATGTTGTATGTGTGATGTATCATGTTGTATGCATGTGTGATGTATCATGTTGTATGTGTGATGTATCATGTTGTATGCACGTGTGATGTATCATGTTGTATGCATGTGTGATGTATCATGTTGTATGTGTGATGTATCATGTTGTATGTGTGATGTATCATGTTGTATGTGTGATGTATCATGTTGTATGTGTGATGTATCATGTTGTATGTGTGATGTATCATGTTGTATGCATGCATGTGTGATGTATCATGTTGTATGCATGCATGTGTGATGTATCATGTTGTATGCATGCATGTGTGATGTATCATGTTGTATGCATGTATGTGTGATGTATCATGTTGTATGCATAAATGTGTGATGTATCATGTTGTATGCATGCATGTGTGATGTATCATGTTGTATGCATGCATGTGTGATGTATCATGTTGTATGCATGTATGTGTGATGTATCATGTTTTATGCATGCATGTGCGATGTATCATGTTGTATGTGTGATGTATCATGTTGTATGCATGCATGTGTGATGTATCATGTTGTATGTGTGATGTATCATGTTGTATACATGCATGTGTGATGTATCATGTTGTATGCATGCATGTGTGATGTATCATGTTGTATGTATGTGTGATGTATCATGTTGTATGTGTGATGTATCATGTTGTATGTGTGATGTATCATGTTGTATGTGTGATTTTTCATGTTGTATGTGTGATGTATCATGTTGTATGTGTGATGTATCAATTTGTATGTGTGATGTATCATGTTGTATGCATGTATGTGTGATGTATCATGTTGTATGCATGCATGTGTGATGTATTATGTTGTAAGCATGCATGTGTGATGTATCATGTTGTATGTGTGATGTATCATGTTGTATGCATGCATGTGTGATGTATCAAGTTGTATGTGTGATGTATCATGTTGTATGTGTGATGTATCATGTTGTATGTGTGATGTATCATGTTGTATGTGTGATGTATCATGTTGTATGTGTGATGTATCATGTTATATGCATGTTTGTGTGATGTATCATGTTGTATGCATGCATGTGTGATGTATCATGTTGTATGCATGCATGTGTGATGTATCATGTTGTATGCATGCATGTGTGATGTATCATGTTGTATGCATGTATGTGTGATGTATCATGTTGTATGCATGCATGTGTGATGTATCATGTTGTATGTGTGATGTATCATGTTGTATGTGTGATGTATCATGTTGTATGTGTGATGTATCATGTTGTATGTGTGATGTATCATATTGTATGTGTAATGTATCATGTTGTATGTGTGATGTATCATGTTGTATGTGTGATGTATCATGTTGTATGTGTGATGTATCATGTTGTATGCATGCATGTGTGATGTATCATGTTGTATGCATGCATGTGTGATGTATCATGTTGTATGCATGCATGTGTGATGTATCATGTTGTATGCATGCATGTGTGATGTATCATGTTGTATGCATATATGTGTGATGTATCATGTTGTATGCATGCATGTGTGATGTATCATGTTGTATGCATGCATGTGTGATGTATCATGTTGTATGCATGCATGTGTGATGTATCATGTTGTATGCATGCATGTGTGATGTATCATGTTGTATGCATGTATGTGTAATGTATCATGTTGTATGCATGCATGTGTGATGTATCATGTTGTATGCATGCATGTGTGATGTATCATGTTGTATGCATGCATGTGTGATGTATCATGTTGTATACATGCATGTGTGATGTATCATGTTGTATGCATGCATGTGTGATGTATCATGTTGTATGCATGTGTGATGTATCATGTTGTATGTGTGATGTATCATGTTGTATGTGTGATGTATCATGTTGTATGTGTGATGTATCATGTTGTATGTGTGATGTATCATGTTGTATGTGTGATGTATCATGTTGTATGCATGTGTGATGTATCATGTTGTATGTGTGATGTATCATGTTGTATGTGTGATGTATCATGTTGTATGTGTGATGTATCATGTTGTATGTGTGATGTATCATGTTGTATGTGTGATGTATCATGTTGTATGCATGTTTGTGTGATGTATCATGTTGTATGCATGCATGTGTGATGTATCATGTTGTATGCATGCATGTGTGATGTATCATGTTGTATGCATGCATGTGTGATGTATCATGTTGTCTGCATGTATGTGTGATGTATCATGTTGTATGCATGCATGTGTGATGTATCATGTTGTATGCATGCATGTGTGATGTATCATGTTGTATGCATGCATGTGTGATGTATCATGTTGTATGCATGTATGTGTGATGTATCATGTTGTATGCATGCATGTGTGATGTATCATGTTGTATGCATGCATGTGTGATGTATCATGTTGTATGCATGCGTGTGTGATGTATCATGTTGTATGCATGCATGTGTGATGTATCATGTTGTATGCATGCATGTGTGATTTATCATGTTGTATGCATGCATGTGTGATGTATCATGTTGTATGCATGTATGTGTGATGTATCATGTTGTATGCATGTATGTGTGATGTATCATGTTGTATACATGCATGTGTGATGTATCATGTTGTATGTGTGATGTATCATGTTGTATGCATGCATGTGTGATGTATCATGGTTTATGTGTGATGTATCATGTTGTATGCATGCATGTGTGATGTATCATGTTGTATGCATGTATGTGTGATGTATCATGTTGTATGCATGCATGTGTGATGTATCATGTTGTATGCATGCATGTGTGATGTATCATGGTTTATGTGTGATGTATCATGTTGTATGCATGCATGTGTGATGTATCATGTTGTATGCATGCATGTGTGATGTATCATGTTGTATGCATGCATGTGTGATGTATCATGTTGTATGCATGCATGTGTGATGTATCATGTTGTATACATGCATGTGTGATGTATCATGTTGTATGCATGCATGTGTGATGTATCATGTTGTATGCATGTGTGATGTATCATGTTGTATGTGTGATGTATCATGTTGTATGTGTGATGTATCATGTTGTATGTGTGATGTATCATGTTGTATGTGTGATGTATCATGTTGTATGTGTGATGTATCATGTTGTATGCATGTGTGATGTATCATGTTGTATGTGTGATGTATCATGTTGTATGTGTGATGTATCATGTTGTATGTGTGATGTATCATGTTGTATGTGTGATGTATCATGTTGTATGTGTGATGTATCATGTTGTATGCATGTTTGTGTGATGTATCATGTTGTATGCATGCATGTGTGATGTATCATGTTGTATGCATGCATGTGTGATGTATCATGTTGTATGCATGCATGTGTGATGTATCATGTTGTCTGCATGTATGTGTGATGTATCATGTTGTATGCATGCATGTGTGATGTATCATGTTGTATGCATGCATGTGTGATGTATCATGTTGTATGCATGCATGTGTGATGTATCATGTTGTATGCATGTATGTGTGATGTATCATGTTGTATGCATGCATGTGTGATGTATCATGTTGTATGCATGCATGTGTGATGTATCATGTTGTATGCATGCGTGTGTGATGTATCATGTTGTATGCATGCATGTGTGATGTATCATGTTGTATGCATGCATGTGTGATTTATCATGTTGTATGCATGCATGTGTGATGTATCATGTTGTATGCATGTATGTGTGATGTATCATGTTGTATGCATGTATGTGTGATGTATCATGTTGTATACATGCATGTGTGATGTATCATGTTGTATGTGTGATGTATCATGTTGTATGCATGCATGTGTGATGTATCATGGTTTATGTGTGATGTATCATGTTGTATGCATGCATGTGTGATGTATCATGTTGTATGCATGTATGTGTGATGTATCATGTTGTATGCATGCATGTGTGATGTATCATGTTGTATGCATGCATGTGTGATGTATCATGGTTTATGTGTGATGTATCATGTTGTATGCATGCATGTGTGATGTATCATGTTGTATGCATGCATGTGTGATGTATCATGTTGTATGCATGCATGTGTGATGTATCATGTTGTATGCATGCATGTGTGATGTATCATGTTGTATGCATGCATGTGTGATGTATCATGTTGTATGCATGTATGTGTGATGTATCATGTTGTATACATGCATGTGTGATGTATCATGTTGTATGTGTGATGTATCATGTTGTATGCATGCATGTGTGATGTATCATGTTGTATACATGCATGTGTGATGTATCATGTTGTATGCATGCATGTGTGATGTGTCATGCTGTATGCATGCATGTGTGATGTATCATGTTGTATGTGTGATGTATCATGTTGTATGTCTGATGTATCATGTTGTATGCATGCATGTGTGATGGATCATGTTGTATGCATGCATGTGTGATGTATCATGTTGTATGCATGCATGTGTGATGTATCATGTTGTATGTGTGATGTATCATGTTGTATGCATGCATGTGTGATGTATCATGTTGTATGCATGCATGTGTGATGTATCATTTTGTATGCATGTATGTGTGATGTATCATGTTGTATACATGCATGTGTGATGTATCATGTTGTATGCATGCATGTGTGATGTATCATGTTGTATGTGTGATGTATCATGTTGTATGCATGCATGTGTGATGTATCATGTTGTATGCATGCATGTGTGATGTATCATGTTGTATGTGTGATGTATCATGTTGTATGTGTGATGTATCATGTTGTATGTGTGATGTATCATGTTGTATGTGTGATGTATCATGTTGTATGTGTGATGTATCATGTTGTATGTGTGATGTATCATGTTGTATGTGTGATGTATCATGTTGTATGTGTGATGTATCATGTTGTATGCATGTGTGATGTATCATGTTGTATGTGTGATGTATCATGTTGTATGCACGTGTGATGTATCATGTTGTATGCATGTGTGATGTATCATGTTGTATGTGTGATGTATCATGTTGTATGTGTGATGTATCATGTTGTATGTGTGATGTATCATGTTGTATGCATGTTTGTGTGATGTATCATGTTGTATGCATGCATGTGTGATGTATCATGTTGTATGCATGCATGTGTGATGTATCATGTTGTATGCATGCATGTGTGATGTATCATGTTGTATGCATGCATGTGTGATGTATCATGTTGTATGCATGCATGTGTGATGTATCATGTTGTATGCATGCATGTGTGATGTATCATGTTGTATGTATGTGTGATGTATCATGTATGTGTGATGTATCATGTTGTATGTGTGATGTATCATGTTGTATGTGTGATTTTTCATGTTGTATGTGTGATGTATCATGTTGTATGTGTGATGTATCAATTTGTATGTGTGATGTATCATGTTGTATGCATGTATGTGTGATGTATCATGTTGTATGCATGCATGTGTGATGTATCATGTTGTATGCATGCATGTGTGATGTATCATGTTGTATGTGTGATGTATCATGTTGTATGCATGCATGTGTGATGTATCAAGTTGTATGTGTGATGTATCATGTTGTATGTGTGATGTATCATGTTGTATACATGCATGTGTGATGTATCATGTTGTATGCATGCATGTGTGATGTATCATGTTGTATGTGTGATGTATCATGTTGTATGTGTGATGTATCATGTTGTATGTGTGATGTATCATGTTGTATGTGTGATGTATCGTGTTGTATGTGTGATGTATCATGTTGTATGTGTGATGTATCATGTTGTATGCATGTGTGATGTATCATGTTGTATGTGTGATGTATCATGTTGTATGTGTGATGTATCATGTTGTATGCATGTGTGATGTATCATGTTGTATGTGTGATGTATCATGTTGTATGCACGTGTGATGTATCATGTTGTATGCATGTGTGATGTATCATGTTGTATGTGTGATGTATCATGTTGTATGTGTGATGTATCATGTTGTATGTGTGATGTATCATGTTGTATGTGTGATGTATCATGTTGTATGCATGCATGTGTGATGTATCATGTTGTATGCATGCATGTGTGATGTATCATGTTGTATGCATGCATGTGTGATGTATCATGTTGTATGCATGTATGTGTGATGTATCATGTTGTATGCATAAATGTGTGATGTATCATGTTGTATGCATGCATGTGTGATGTATCATGTTGTATGCATGCATGTGTGATGTATCATGTTGTATGCATGTATGTGTGATGTATCATGTTTTATGCATGCATGTGCGATGTATCATGTTGTATGTGTGATGTATCATGTTGTATGCATGCATGTGTGATGTATCATGTTGTATGTGTGATGTATCATGTTGTATACATGCATGTGTGATGTATCATGTTGTATGCATGCATGTGTGATGTATCATGTTGTATGTATGTGTGATGTATCATGTTGTATGTGTGATGTATCATGTTGTATGTGTGATGTATCATGTTGTATGTGTGATTTTTCATGTTGTATGTGTGATGTATCATGTTGTATGTGTGATGTATCAATTTGTATGTGTGATGTATCATGTTGTATGCATGTATGTGTGATGTATCATGTTGTATGCATGCATGTGTGATGTATTATGTTGTATGCATGCATGTGTGATGTATCATGTTGTATGTGTGATGTATCATGTTGTATGCATGCATGTGTGATGTATCAAGTTGTATGTGTGATGTATCATGTTGTATGTGTGATGTATCATGTTGTATGTGTGATGTATCATGTTGTATGTGTGATGTATCATGTTATATGCATGTTTGTGTGATGTATCATGTTGTATGCATGCATGTGTGATGTATCATGTTGTATGCATGCATGTGTGATGTATCATGTTGTATGCATGCATGTGTGATGTATCATGTTGTATGCATGTATGTGTGATGTATCATGTTGTATGCATGCATGTGTGATGTATCATGTTGTATGTGTGATGTATCATGTTGTATGTGTGATGTATCATGTTGTATGTGTGATGTATCATGTTGTATGTGTGATGTATCATATTGTATGTGTAATGTATCATGTTGTATGTGTGATGTATCATGTTGTATGTGTGATGTATCATGTTGTATGTGTGATGTATCATGTTGTATGCATGCATGTGTGATGTATCATGTTGTATGCATGCATGTGTGATGTATCATGTTGTATGCATGCATGTGTGATGTATCATGTTGTATGCATGCATGTGTGATGTATCATGTTGTATGCATATATGTGTGATGTATCATGTTGTATGCATGCATGTGTGATGTATCATGTTGTATGCATGCATGTGTGATGTATCATGTTGTATGCATGCATGTGTGATGTATCATGTTGTATGCATGTATGTGTGATGTATCATGTTGTATGCATGCATGTGTGATGTATCATGTTGTATGCATGCATGTGTGATGTATCATGTTGTATGCATGCATGTGTGATGTATCATGTTGTATACATGCATGTGTGATGTATCATGTTGTATGCATGCATGTGTGATGTATCATGTTGTATGCATGTGTGATGTATCATGTTGTATGTGTGATGTATCATGTTGTATGTGTGATGTATCATGTTGTATGTGTGATGTATCATGTTGTATGTGTGATGTATCATGTTGTATGTGTGATGTATCATGTTGTATGCATGTGTGATGTATCATGTTGTATGTGTGATGTATCATGTTGTATGTGTGATGTATCATGTTGTATGTGTGATGTATCATGTTGTATGTGTGATGTATCATGTTGTATGTGTGATGTATCATGTTGTATGTGTGATGTATCATGTTGTATGCATGTTTGTGTGATGTATCATGTTGTATGCATGCATGTGTGATGTATCATGTTGTATGCATGCATGTGTGATGTATCATGTTGTATGCATGCATGTGTGATGTATCATGTTGTCTGCATGTATGTGTGATGTATCATGTTGTATGCATGCATGTGTGATGTATCATGTTGTATGCATGCATGTGTGATGTATCATGTTGTATGCATGCATGTGTGATGTATCATGTTGTATGCATGCATGTGTGATGTATCATGTTGTCTGCATGTATGTGTGATGTATCATGTTGTATGCATGCATGTGTGATGTATCATGTTGTATGCATGCATGTGTGATGTATCATGTTGTATGCATGCATGTGTGATGTATCATGTTGTATGCATGTATGTGTGATGTATCATGTTGTATGCATGCATGTGTGATGTATCATGTTGTATGCATGCATGTGTGATGTATCATGTTGTATGCATGCGTGTGTGATGTATCATGTTGTATGCATGCATGTGTGATGTATCATGTTGTATGCATGCATGTGTGATTTATCATGTTGTATGCATGCATGTGTGATGTATCATGTTGTATGCATGTATGTGTGATGTATCATGTTGTATGCATGTATGTGTGATGTATCATGTTGTATACATGCATGTGTGATGTATCATGTTGTATGTGTGATGTATCATGTTGTATGCATGCATGTGTGATGTATCATGGTTTATGTGTGATGTATCATGTTGTATGCATGCATGTGTGATGTATCATGTTGTATGCATGTATGTGTGATGTATCATGTTGTATACATGCATGTGTGATGTATCATGTTGTATGCATGCATGTGTGATGTATCATGTTGTATGTGTGATGTATCATGTTGTATGCATGCATGTGTGATGTATCATGTTGTATACATGCATGTGTGATGTATCATGTTGTATGCATGCATGTGTGATGTATCATGCTGTATGCATGCATGTGTGATGTATCATGTTGTATGCATGCATGTGTGATGTATCATGTTGTATGTCTGAAGTATCATGTTGTATGCATGCATGTGTGATGGATCATGTTGTATGCATGCATGTGTGATGTATCATGTTGTATGCATGCATGTGTGATGTATCATGTTGTATGCATGCATGTGTGATGTATCATGTTGTATGCATGCATGTGTGATGTATCATGTTGTATGCATGCATGTGTGATGTATCATGTTGTATGCATGTATGTGTGATGTATCATGTTGTATACATGCATGTGTGATGTATCATGTTGTATGTGTGATGTATCATGTTGTATGCATGCATGTGTGATGTATCATGTTGTATACATGCATGTGTGATGTATCATGTTGTATGCATGCATGTGTGATGTGTCATGCTGTATGCATGCATGTGTGATGTATCATGTTGTATGTGTGATGTATCATGTTGTATGTCTGATGTATCATGTTGTATGCATGCATGTGTGATGGATCATGTTGTATGCATGCATGTGTGATGTATCATGTTGTATGCATGCATGTGTGATGTATCATGTTGTATGTGTGATGTATCATGTTGTATGCATGCATGTGTGATGTATCATGTTGTATGCATGCATGTGTGATGTATCATTTTGTATGCATGTATGTGTGATGTATCATGTTGTATACATGCATGTGTGATGTATCATGTTGTATGCATGCATGTGTGATGTATCATGTTGTATGTGTGATGTATCATGTTGTATGCATGCATGTGTGATGTATCATGTTGTATACATGCATGTGTGATGTATCATGTTGTATGCATGCATGTGTGATGTATCATGCTGTATGCATGCATGTGTGATGTATCATGTTGTATGCATGCATGTGTGATGTATCATGTTGTATGTGTGATGTATCATGTTGTATACATGCATGTGTGATGTATCATGTTGCATGTGTGATGTATCATGTTGTATACATGCATGTGTGATGTATCATGTTGCATGTGTGATGTATCATGTTGTATGCATGCATGTGTGATGTATCATGTTGTATGTGTGATGTATCATGTTGTATACATGCATGTGTGATGTATCATGTTGCATGTGTGATGTATCATGTTGTATGCATGTATGTGTGATGTATCATGTTGCATGTGTGATGTATCATGTTGTATGCATGCATGTGTGATGTATCATGTTGTATGCATGTATGTGTGATGTATCATGTTGTATACATGCATGTGTGATGTATCATGTTGTATGCATGCATGTGTGATGTATCATGTTGAATGTGTGATGTATCATGTTGTATACATGCATGTGTGATGTATCATGTTGCATGTGTGATGTATCATGTTGTATGCATGTATGTGTGATGTATCATGTTGCATGTGTGATGTATCATGTTGTATGCATGCATGTGTGATGTATCATGTTGTATGCATGTATGTGTGATGTATCATGTTGTATGCATGCATGTGTGATGTATCATGTTGTATGCATGCATGTGTGATGTATCAATTTGTATGCATGCATGTGTGATGTATCATGTTGTATGCATGCATGTGTGATGTATCATGTTGTATGCATGCATGTGTGATGTATCATGTTGTATGTGTGATGTATCATGTTGTATGCATGCATGTGTGATGTATCATGTTGTATACATGCATGTGTGATGTATCATGTTGTATGCATGCATGTGTGATGTATCATGCTGTATGCATGCATGTGTGATGTATCATGTTGTATGCATGCATGTGTGATGTATCATGTTGTATGTGTGATGTATCATGTTGTATGTCTGATGTATCATGTTGTATGCATGCATGTGTGATGGATCATGTTGTATGCATGCATGTGTGATGTATCATGTTGTATGCATGCATGTGTGATGTATCATGTTGTATGCATGCATGTGTGATGTATCATGTTGTATGCATGCATGTGTGATGTATCATTTTGTATGCATGTATGTGTGATGTATCATGTTGTATACATGCATGTGTGATGTATCATGTTGTATGCATGCATGTGTGATGTATCATGTTGTATGTGTGATGTATCATGTTGTATGCATGCATGTGTGATGTATCATGTTGTATACATGCATGTGTGATGTATCATGTTGTATGCATGCATGTGTGATGTATCATGCTGTATGCATGCATGTGTGATGAATCATGTTGTATGCATGCATGTGTGATGTATCATGTTGTATGTGTGATGTATCATGTTGTATACATGCATGTGTGATGTATCATGTTGCACGTGTGATGTATCATGTTGTATACATGCATGTGTGATGTATCATGTTGCATGTGTGATGTATCATGTTGTATGCATGCATGTGTGATGTATCATGTTGTATGTGTGATGTATCATGTTGTATACATGCATGTGTGATGTATCATGTTGCATGTGTGATGTATCATGTTGTATGCATGTATGTGTAATGTATCATGTTGCATGTGTGATGTATCATGTTGTATGCATGCATGTGTGATGTATCATGTTGTATGCGTGTATGTGTGATGTATCATGTTGTATACATGCATGTGTGATGTATCATGTTGTATGTGTGATGTATCATGTTGTATGCATGTATGTGTGATGTATCATGTTGTATACATGCATGTGTGATGTATCATGTTGTATGTGTGATGTATCATGTTGTATGCATGTATGTGTGATGTATCATGTTGTATACATGCATGTGTGATGTATCATGTTGCATGTGTGATGTATCATGTTGTATGCATGTATGTGTGATGTATCATGTTGTATACATGTATGTGTGATGTATCATGTTGTATGTATGCATGTGTGATGTATCATGTTGTATGTGTGATGTATCATGTTGTATGCACGTGTGATGAATCATGTTGTATGCATGTGTGATGTATCATGTTGTATGTGTGATGTATCATGTTGTATGTGTGATGTATCATGTTGTATGTGTGATGTATCATGTTGTATGTGTGATGTATCATGTTGTATGTGTGATGTATCATGTTGTATGCATGCATGTGTGATGTATCATGTTGTATGCATGCATGTGTGATGTATCATGTTGTATGCATGCATGTGTGATGGATCATGTTGTATGCATGCATGTGTGATGTATCATGTTGTATGCATGCATGTGTGATGTATCATGTTGTATGCATGCATGTGTGATGTATCATGTTGTATGCATGCATGTGTGATGTATCATGTTGTATGCATGCATGTGTGATGTATCATGTTGTATGCATGTATGTGTGATGTATCATGTTGTATACATGCATGTGTGATGTATCATGTTGTATGTGTGATGTATCATGTTGTATGCATGCATGTGTGATGTATCATGTTGTATACATGCATGTGTGATGTATCATGTTGTATGCATGCATGTGTGATGTGTCATGCTGTATGCATGCATGTGTGATGTATCATGTTGTATGTGTGATGTATCATGTTGTATGTCTGATGTATCATGTTGTATGCATGCATGTGTGATGGATCATGTTGTATGCATGCATGTGTGATGTATCATGTTGTATGCATGCATGTGTGATGTATCATGTTGTATGTGTGATGTATCATGTTGTATGCATGCATGTGTGATGTATCATGTTGTATGCATGCATGTGTGATGTATCATTTTGTATGCATGTATGTGTGATGTATCATGTTGTATACATGCATGTGTGATGTATCATGTTGTATGCATGCATGTGTGATGTATCATGTTGTATGTGTGATGTATCATGTTGTATGCATGCATGTGTGATGTATCATGTTGTATACATGCATGTGTGATGTATCATGTTGTATGCATGCATGTGTGATGTATCATGCTGTATGCATGCATGTGTGATGTATCATGTTGTATGCATGCATGTGTGATGTATCATGTTGTATGTGTGATGTATCATGTTGTATACATGCATGTGTGATGTATCATGTTGCATGTGTGATGTATCATGTTGTATACATGCATGTGTGATGTATCATGTTGCATGTGTGATGTATCATGTTGTATGCATGCATGTGTGATGTATCATGTTGTATGTGTGATGTATCATGTTGTATACATGCATGTGTGATGTATCATGTTGCATGTGTGATGTATCATGTTGTATGCATGTATGTGTGATGTATCATGTTGCATGTGTGATGTATCATGTTGTATGCATGCATGTGTGATGTATCATGTTGTATGCATGTATGTGTGATGTATCATGTTGTATACATGCATGTGTGATGTATCATGTTGTATGCATGCATGTGTGATGTATCATGTTGAATGTGTGATGTATCATGTTGTATACATGCATGTGTGATGTATCATGTTGCATGTGTGATGTATCATGTTGTATGCATGTATGTGTGATGTATCATGTTGCATGTGTGATGTATCATGTTGTATGCATGCATGTGTGATGTATCATGTTGTATGCATGTATGTGTGATGTATCATGTTGTATGCATGCATGTGTGATGTATCATGTTGTATGCATGCATGTGTGATGTATCAATTTGTATGCATGCATGTGTGATGTATCATGTTGTATGCATGCATGTGTGATGTATCATGTTGTATGCATGCATGTGTGATGTATCATGTTGTATGTGTGATGTATCATGTTGTATGCATGCATGTGTGATGTATCATGTTGTATACATGCATGTGTGATGTATCATGTTGTATGCATGCATGTGTGATGTATCATGCTGTATGCATGCATGTGTGATGTATCATGTTGTATGCATGCATGTGTGATGTATCATGTTGTATGTGTGATGTATCATGTTGTATGTCTGATGTATCATGTTGTATGCATGCATGTGTGATGGATCATGTTGTATGCATGCATGTGTGATGTATCATGTTGTATGCATGCATGTGTGATGTATCATGTTGTATGTGTGATGTATCATGTTGTATGCATGCATGTGTGATGTATCATGTTGTATGCATGCATGTGTGATGTATCATTTTGTATGCATGTATGTGTGATGTATCATGTTGTATACATGCATGTGTGATGTATCATGTTGTATGCATGCATGTGTGATGTATCATGTTGTATGTGTGATGTATCATGTTGTATGCATGCATGTGTGATGTATCATGTTGTATACATGCATGTGTGATGTATCATGTTGTATGCATGCATGTGTGATGTATCATGCTGTATGCATGCATGTGTGATGAATCATGTTGTATGCATGCATGTGTGATGTATCATGTTGTATGTGTGATGTATCATGTTGTATACATGCATGTGTGATGTATCATGTTGCACGTGTGATGTATCATGTTGTATACATGCATGTGTGATGTATCATGTTGCATGTGTGATGTATCATGTTGTATGCATGCATGTGTGATGTATCATGTTGTATGTGTGATGTATCATGTTGTATACATGCATGTGTGATGTATCATGTTGCATGTGTGATGTATCATGTTGTATGCATGTATGTGTGATGTATCATGTTGCATGTGTGATGTATCATGTTGTATGCATGCATGTGTGATGTATCATGTTGTATGCGTGTATGTGTGATGTATCATGTTGTATACATGCATGTGTGATGTATCATGTTGTATGTGTGATGTATCATGTTGTATGCATGTATGTGTGATGTATCATGTTGTATACATGCATGTGTGATGTATCATGTTGTATGTGTGATGTATCATGTTGTATGCATGTATGTGTGATGTATCATGTTGTATACATGCATGTGTGATGTATCATGTTGCATGTGTGATGTATCATGTTGTATGCATGTATGTGTGATGTATCATGTTGTATACATGTATGTGTGATGTATCATGTTGTATGTATGCATGTGTGATGTATCATGTTGTATGTGTGATGTATCATGTTGTATGCACGTGTGATGAATCATGTTGTATGCATGTGTGATGTATCATGTTGTATGTGTGATGTATCATGTTGTATGTGTGATGTATCATGTTGTATGTGTGATGTATCATGTTGTATGTGTGATGTATCATGTTGTATGTGTGATGTATCATGTTGTATGCATGCATGTGTGATGTATCATGTTGTATGCATGCATGTGTGATGTATCATGTTGTATGCATGCATGTGTGATGTATCATGTTGTATGCATGTATGTGTGATGTATCATGTTGTATGCATAAATGTGTGATGTATCATGTTGTATGCATGCATGTGTGATGTATCATGTTGTATGCATGCATGTGTGATGTATCATGTTGTATGCATGTATGTGTGATGTATCATGTTTTATGCATGCATGTGCGATGTATCATGTTGTATGTGTGATGTATCATGTTGTATGCATGCATGTGTGATGTATCATGTTGTATGTGTGATGTATCATGTTGTATACATGCATGTGTGATGTATCATGTTGTATGCATGCATGTGTGATGTATCATGTTGTATGTATGTGTGATGTATCATGTTGTATGTGTGATGTATCATGTTGTATGTGTGATGTATCATGTTGTATGTGTGATTTTTCATGTTGTATGTGTGATGTATCATGTTGTATGTGTGATGTATCAATTTGTATGTGTGATGTATCATGTTGTATGCATGTATGTGTGATGTATCATGTTGTATGCATGCATGTGTGATGTATTATGTTGTATGCATGCATGTGTGATGTATCATGTTGTATGTGTGATGTATCATGTTGTATGCATGCATGTGTGATGTATCAAGTTGTATGTGTGATGTATCATGTTGTATGTGTGATGTATCATGTTGTATGTGTGATGTATCATGTTGTATGTGTGATGTATCATGTTGTATGTGTGATGTATCATGTTATATGCATGTTTGTGTGATGTATCATGTTGTATGCATGCATGTGTGATGTATCATGTTGTATGCATGCATGTGTGATGTATCATGTTGTATGCATGCATGTGTGATGTATCATGTTGTATGCATGTATGTGTGATGTATCATGTTGTATGCATGCATGTGTGATGTATCATGTTGTATGTGTGATGTATCATGTTGTATGTGTGATGTATCATGTTGTATGTGTGATGTATCATGTTGTATGTGTGATGTATCATATTGTATGTGTAATGTATCATGTTGTATGTGTGATGTATTATGTTGTATGTGTGATGTATCATGTTGTATGTGTGATGTATCATGTTGTATGCATGCATGTGTGATGTATCATGTTGTATGCATGCATGTGTGATGTATCATGTTGTATGCATGCATGTGTGATGTATCATGTTGTATGCATGCATGTGTGATGTATCATGTTGTATGCATATATGTGTGATGTATCATGTTGTATGCATGCATGTGTGATGTATCATGTTGTATGCATGCATGTGTGATGTATCATGTTGTATGCATGCATGTGTGATGTATCATGTTGTATGCATGCATGTGTGATGTATCATGTTGTATGCATGTATGTGTGATGTATCATGTTGTATGCATGCATGTGTGATGTATCATGTTGTATGCATGCATGTGTGATGTATCATGTTGTATGCATGCATGTGTGATGTATCATGTTGTATACATGCATGTGTGATGTATCATGTTGTATGCATGCATGTGTGATGTATCATGTTGTATGCATGTGTGATGTATCATGTTGTATGTGTGATGTATCATGTTGTATGTGTGATGTATCATGTTGTATGTGTGATGTATCATGTTGTATGTGTGATGTATCATGTTGTGTGATGTATCATGTTGTATGCATGTGTGATGTATCATGTTGTATGTGTGATGTATCATGTTGTATGTGTGATGTATCATGTTGTATGTGTGATGTATCATGTTGTATGTGTGATGTATCATGTTGTATGTGTGATGTATCATGTTGTATGCATGTTTGTGTGATGTATCATGTTGTATGCATGCATGTGTGATGTATCATGTTGTATGCATGCATGTGTGATGTATCATGTTGTATGCATGCATGTGTGATGTATCATGTTGTCTGCATGTATGTGTGATGTATCATGTTGTATGCATGCATGTGTGATGTATCATGTTGTATGCATGCATGTGTGATGTATCATGTTGTATGCATGCATGTGTGATGTATCATGTTGTATGCATGTATGTGTGATGTATCATGTTGTATGCATGCATGTGTGATGTATCATGTTGTATGCATGCATGTGTGATGTATCATGTTGTATGCATGCGTGTGTGATGTATCATGTTGTATGCATGCATGTGTGATGTATCATGTTGTATGCATGCATGTGTGATTTATCATGTTGTATGCATGCATGTGTGATGTATCATGTTGTATGCATGTATGTGTGATGTATCATGTTGTATGCATGTATGTGTGATGTATCATGTTGTATACATGCATGTGTGATGTATCATGTTGTATGTGTGATGTATCATGTTGTATGCATGCATGTGTGATGTATCATGGTTTATGTGTGATGTATCATGTTGTATGCATGCATGTGTGATGTATCATGTTGTATGCATGTATGTGTGATGTATCATGTTGTATACATGCATGTGTGATGTATCATGTTGTATGCATGCATGTGTGATGTATCATGTTGTATGTGTGATGTATCATGTTGTATGCATGCATGTGTGATGTATCATGTTGTATACATGCATGTGTGATGTATCATGTTGTATGCATGCATGTGTGATGTATCATGCTGTATGCATGCATGTGTGATGTATCATGTTGTATGCATGCATGTGTGATGTATCATGTTGTATGTCTGAAGTATCATGTTGTATGCATGCATGTGTGATGGATCATGTTGTATGCATGCATGTGTGATGTATCATGTTGTATGCATGCATGTGTGATGTATCATGTTGTATGCATGCATGTGTGATGTATCATGTTGTATGCATGCATGTGTGATGTATCATGTTGTATGCATGCATGTGTGATGTATCATGTTGTATGCATGTATGTGTGATGTATCATGTTGTATACATGCATGTGTGATGTATCATGTTGTATGTGTGATGTATCATGTTGTATGCATGCATGTGTGATGTATCATGTTGTATACATGCATGTGTGATGTATCATGTTGTATGCATGCATGTGTGATGTGTCATGCTGTATGCATGCATGTGTGATGTATCATGTTGTATGTGTGATGTATCATGTTGTATGTCTGATGTATCATGTTGTATGCATGCATGTGTGATGGATCATGTTGTATGCATGCATGTGTGATGTATCATGTTGTATGCATGCATGTGTGATGTATCATGTTGTATGTGTGATGTATCATGTTGTATGCATGCATGTGTGATGTATCATGTTGTATGCATGCATGTGTGATGTATCATTTTGTATGCATGTATGTGTGATGTATCATGTTGTATACATGCATGTGTGATGTATCATGTTGTATGCATGCATGTGTGATGTATCATGTTGTATGTGTGATGTATCATGTTGTATGCATGCATGTGTGATGTATCATGTTGTATACATGCATGTGTGATGTATCATGTTGTATGCATGCATGTGTGATGTATCATGCTGTATGCATGCATGTGTGATGTATCATGTTGTATGCATGCATGTGTGATGTATCATGTTGTATGTGTGATGTATCATGTTGTATACATGCATGTGTGATGTATCATGTTGCATGTGTGATGTATCATGTTGTATACATGCATGTGTTATGTATCATGTTGCATGTGTGATGTATCATGTTGTATGCATGCATGTGTGATGTATCATGTTGTATGTGTGATGTATCATGTTGTATACATGCATGTGTGATGTATCATGTTGCATGTGTGATGTATCATGTTGTATGCATGTATGTGTGATGTATCATGTTGCATGTGTGATGTATCATGTTGTATGCATGCATGTGTGATGTATCATGTTGTATGCATGTATGTGTGATGTATCATGTTGTATACATGCATGTGTGATGTATCATGTTGTATGCATGCATGTGTGATGTATCATGTTGTATGTGTGATGTATCATGTTGTATACATGCATGTGTGATGTATCATGTTGCATGTGTGATGTATCATGTTGTATGCATGTATGTGTGATGTATCATGTTGCATGTGTGATGTATCATGTTGTATGCATGCATGTGTGATGTATCATGTTGTATGCATGTATGTGTGATGTATCATGTTGTATGCATGCATGTGTGATGTATCATGTTGTATGCATGCATGTGTGATGTATCAATTTGTATGCATGCATGTGTGATGTATCATGTTGTATGCATGCATGTGTGATGTATCATGTTGTATGCATGCATGTGTGATGTATCATGTTGTATGTGTGATGTATCATGTTGTATGCATGCATGTGTGATGTATCATGTTGTATACATGCATGTGTGATGTATCATGTTGTATGCATGCATGTGTGATGTATCATGCTGTATGCATGCATGTGTGATGTATCATGTTGTATGCATGCATGTGTGATGTATCATGTTGTATGTGTGATGTATCATGTTGTATGTCTGATGTATCATGTTGTATGCATGCATGTGTGATGGATCATGTTGTATGCATGCATGTGTGATGTATCATGTTGTATGCATGCATGTGTGATGTATCATGTTGTATGTGTGATGTATCATGTTGTATGCATGCATGTGTGATGTATCATGTTGTATGCATGCATGTGTGATGTATCATTTTGTATGCATGTATGTGTGATGTATCATGTTGTATACATGCATGTGTGATGTATCATGTTGTATGCATGCATGTGTGATGTATCATGTTGTATGTGTGATGTATCATGTTGTATGCATGCATGTGTGATGTATCATGTTGTATACATGCATGTGTGATGTATCATGTTGTATGCATGCATGTGTGATGTATCATGCTGTATGCATGCATGTGTGATGAATCATGTTGTATGCATGCATGTGTGATGTATCATGTTGTATGTGTGATGTATCATGTTGTATACATGCATGTGTGATGTATCATGTTGCACGTGTGATGTATCATGTTGTATACATGCATGTGTGATGTATCATGTTGCATGTGTGATGTATCATGTTGTATGCATGCATGTGTGATGTATCATGTTGTATGTGTGATGTATCATGTTGTATACATGCATGTGTGATGTATCATGTTGCATGTGTGATGTATCATGTTGTATGCATGTATGTGTGATGTATCATGTTGCATGTGTGATGTATCATGTTGTATGCATGCATGTGTGATGTATCATGTTGTATGCATGTATGTGTGATGTATCATGTTGTATACATGCATGTGTGATGT